>NC_089314.1:30099591-30399591 GCF_036669915.1 Pocillopora verrucosa | reverse complement strand
TCGTGTTCAAATATAAGCCCTCTATACAATGATTCTGCAAATTCACCAACACCCCTAGCTTCAGCAAAGCCGTCACATTTGTCGTTCCCTGATTGGTCAAGATGAGCTTTGTACTTAAAACCACACTGTGAGAACCCAGCTGTCGAAACATGTTTTCGCACTCCAGGTTTCTTCAGCTGCTCTTCTAATTCACGAGTTCCTCCGGAAATATTATAATATCTCAAGCAGGAAATTTGCAAGGAAATCGATGAATCTTCCGCGTTTCATTTATTGTTTTGAGTATCATCCGCTTTCTAGTTTCTTATGACAAATTAAATAGAACGCGTCAACACAAGTAACAGAAAGTTTCTAGCAGAAAAGAGGTTTTTAAATAAGCCTTTATATGTAAAGGTTCCATTCTCGGCCAAAGACTGATGTTGCTTACGGACGAATACTTTGCCAAAGTAACCCAACATAAATAGCTTTACGTCATTGAAACACGCTTTAGAATGCGGAAACTTGGAGAATGATTGTGAAATGTCATACTATCGTTTCCCTCTACTGAAAGAGATAATGATTTATTGGTACTGCTGATTTTCATTGACTTTTTTAATTCAGCATTTGGGTAAAGAAAAAGGCTCCTTATCTCTTACATTTAGATAGAAGCACTTTTGCCAAGTTTTTGAAGAAAACCTCTCAAGGTTTTGATTCAAAAGCTTTGAGCCCAATTAGTCTCAGCTATGTTCATCGTTGACGTGACTATGCAAATTTATTCTGAGCTCGAAACATTTAAACAAAGCTAAATTTATCATATGACTGGTGATCAGTAAATAGATAAAAGTTTTGTTGGAAATACTCCTCTTTAAACTTTTGTTCAGATGAACACGATAGAAAAGAAAAAGGAAAGCTTGCTTCCATTTTAAATACACTTGAGTACTCACCGAGCACTATGACTGCTGTGATCAGCCACTGCCAATGGCCACTCAAGTGTAGGCGCATGGTTGAGTACTATTTTTGATGCTTTGTGCAAACTGAGTAACGCATTTTGCAAATTTTCTCAACAACTTTCCAGATTACCTTCTAAACACCTCTAAAAGATGGATTCGAAAGCATTTTGTAAGTACTAAAAAGAAATTAAGGTCCTAATAACGGGAACAGTTTAGGGTTTAATGAAATAAAAAAGTTTGAAAACTGACAGAATTATTTCATGGTTTTAATCTCAGCTTTAACAGCAGTATTATATTTGGTCAGCACTTGGCATATTTACACAACGTGTAACTGACTTGACCCACTGGACATTTCATCAAGCCTACATGTTTTTTGAATGTTATCTATTTCCTCATTTTCCTGCTTCCACAAAACCGATTACATTTGACAATCCACCACTTTTTAACTTTTCATAGTACTCTTTATTCAAATAACCAAAATTCTTTAACAAAATTAAGTAAAGAATCAAAGTTTCTAACAAAGAACGTCTTCACTGTCTACGATTCAACCCTATCTGTTATCTTCGAAACATCTTGAGAGCTTCGTCAACTAAATTTTTGATTATGCGTAGTATCAAATTGTAGTTTCGGATTTGGTCGCACTATCAGAGGGATCATTTTTCATCGTCCTCTTTTAAATCCAAGTAAGGAATGTCCTTCGTCATCATGATCTCCATTCTCAACAGCAGCTGATCAAATGATGGCCTCTCATTTGGATCCTCCTAATCAGCGCCAGCTTGTACTTGGTAAGAAAAACATACATTGTATCATTGTAAAATAACAACGCTGAAAACAAAACGAAATCAAAGAGATATGAACAAAAAAGGCGATATTGCTCGACTTGGAATGATAATTGTGCACAAAGTGAAGCTCCATAAGAAAAATGAATTCATTTAAACGAAAAATTGCAAATTTCCTGTGGGAAAATAAAACAAAAGTAAATCAGAATTTGCTCATACTCACAATCACTTTTGCCAACATAGAGGCGCCCATATTCGGTCAAGAAAAAAACCCAGACCCTGAGCGCGTACACTTTAAAATATCTCTTTGGGCCTTTGATACCTCTGCGCTGAAGATGTCCCTGGGTAAGCCGAAGACAAGGGATCTTTATTGAGCCTCAATGCATCTCACTCTAATTATTATCTTATATTAGATCTAGAAGAGAATTTTCGAGCAAGCTGAAAACAAAACACGCACTTGTCGACGTTAAGCTCTGTAAACATTTCGGCTCGCTCCGCCAAGATGACCGTAAAATGCGAATACAGTAACCGTATCCTTCTTTTAGTTTCAAATACTATTTCTTTGAGCGTTTTCTTTAGAAAGACAATCCAGTTGATTTTGTTTCGATGTTTTTCATAACGAAACTTAAATTTATGTTCCATCATAAATACAACTCAGTATTTTGAAAAGTTCGACATGTCTAAATTTAATTGTTCCTTCTTCATTTCGCCGGCAGGTCTTTGAAATAAGCCGCATGCGATGCTTTTCTTTTTTTAAGATTTTGGGTGCGGTAGTTTTATGACATCAAATTATGTCAAGAATTTAAGAAAAACTTAGAAATTGGGCCACTTTTTTAACAAATGAATATGCCTTGTGCTCTGCTATAAGGTGTTCTTAAGCTAGAATTCGTGTTCTATAGAAGCTTGGTGCTTGACCAGGAGGATCCAAATGAGAGGCCATCATTTGATCAGCTGCTGTTGAGAATGAAGATCATGATGACGAAGGAGACTACTTGGATTTAAAAGAGGATGATGAATATCGCTTATCTAGGGCCATTTGAATATTCAAGTATATTTGAAATGGAAGCAAGCTTTCTTCTTTAATTTCGATCGTGTTCATCTGAACAAAAGTTTAAAGAGGAGTCTTTCGAGCCAAACTGTTATCTATTTACTGATCACAAGTCATGTGATAGATTTAGCTTTGTTAAATGTTTCGAGCTAAGAATAAATTTGCATAAAAAGTCCCGTCAACGACGAGAAGAGCTGAGATTAATGGAGTTCAAAGCTTTTGATTTAACACTTAGAGAGGTATTTCTCACAAACTTGACGGAAGTGCTTTCTATCTAAATGTATTAAGTAGCAGTGATTCTGTGCGGGTATACATGACTGTCATGCGCTGTTCTGAGTTAAAATTGTCTGAGAATTTGAAGATGTGAAGGTCCCACAGTGCCACGGGTAAATTTTCTTGTGGCCGTTTCGAATAAGTGAGAAAAGGGCCTTAGAGAGCTTTGGTCACAAAGTCCAACCAGATCGTCAATAGGAAAATTTGCGGAAAGTTTAACAAAATTGTTCGATTGCGTTTTTTCCCGAGAAATCACCTTAACTCAGACTGAATCCAACCTTTCTCGACTGTAATGAAATAAAATTTATTTTTAAGTGAACTTTAGGTTTATTCTGATTGGCACATGACACAATAAATGCACTTTTTTAAGAAAAATTAACTTAACCTAGCATGTCTTTCGAAAGCTAAATTACATTACTGTCTTTTTCAATAACTGATATTTGAAGTAAATCGCCCGGGAATAGCCTACTTGAGGTCGTATCTAAAGGTGTCCTTTAGACAGCTTAAGATCACGCGATAGAGAAGGTCTGGGAATGAATAACCATCTGGTGGACATGTTCTTTGTTTGAGATTGTCACATGAAAGTTTTGCTCAAAGTTTAATTTTCAAACCCATATGTCTACTAATTAAAACATCCTCAAATTCCGTTTGGAATTTGAGGATGTTTTATTTGGAATTTATTTGGAATTTTATTGGAATTAATTTGGAATTTGAAAAAGCATGCGATAGTTACATTTGTATAGTTTACTACAGTTTTTTTCCCTGGGTAAGCCGAAGACAAGGGATCTTTATTGAGCCTCAATGCATCTCACTCTAATTATTATCTTATATCAGATCTTGAGGAGAATTTTCGAGCAAGCTGAAAATAAAACACGCACTTGTCGACATTGAGCTCTGTAAACATTTCGGCTCGCTCCGCCAAGATGACCACAAAATGCGAATAAAGTAACCGTATCCTTCTTTTAGTTTTAAATACTATTTCTTTGAGCGTTTTCTTTAGAAAGACAATCCAGTTGATTTTGTTTCGATGTTTTTCATAACGAAACTTAAATTTATGTTCCATCATACATACAACTCAGTGTTTTGAAAAGTTCGACAGGTCTAAATTTAATTGTTCCTTATTCATTTTCGCCGGCAGGTCTTTGACATTAGCCGCATGCGATGCTTTTTTTTTTTTTTTTTTTAAATTTTGGGTGCGGTAGTTTTATGACATCATTCATGTCAAGAATTTAAGAAAAACTTAGAAATTGCGCTACTTTTTTACATATGAATATTCCTTGTGCTCTGTTATAACGCGTTTCTTAAGTTAGAATTGGTGTTCTATAGAGGCTGCATATTCGAGACTGTATAATATTATGTTGGCGTCTTGACTGCATTTAATATGCTTCACTCTTTACCTCTATGTTGATTTTTCGTTGAAAGTCTGCCTGAATCTTAGTTCACTTTGACTTCCATAAGTTGATTTCGGATTTGAAATCGATCTTTTTACAAAAATTCGCACAAGAATGATATGATCAGAAGACAAAAGTCGTGAATCATTCAGTAAAGGCGTTTTTTTTTTCTTTTGCGTTGCAAGCTTATTATTCTAGGTAGATAATCGCATACTTTTATAAACTAGGTATCACATAGGTATCACGCTTTCAAAACTGTATTCAACTATATAAGCATTGCCGTATGAACCAATTTGTTAATTAACTCCGCTGAAGAAGCTTGGGGTGATCAGGACAAGCGTCCTAGGTTGACGGAAACATGCAGTTTGGTTCGAGCTTATTATCTTGGGCCATTGTGTGGATGTGATTGCACGGGTAGTTTGAAAGGGGAAACCAACGAACACATATTAACCTCTATATAATAATATCGACGAGAATTTGAAGAATTTGAGAATTTGAAGATGTGAAGGTCCCACAGTACCAAACTGGTAGAAATTTTTAAAAAATCTTGGAATATAGGCCAGTTTCGAATAAGTGTGTAAGGGCCTTGGAGTGCTTAAGTCAACCAAGGCATTAAGGTGAATCAAACACTGGAGATTATGTCGGATGCCCTTAAGAGTAAATTCAGATCCTCTGAATTTACTCTTAAGTGCGTCGAACATCAGTAATGTTCTTCTTGAACAACTATCCATGGACATCAGTGCTTTAAGCGAAGTCAGACCCTATCCAACCAGACAGTGGATAAGAAAATTTGCGGAAAGTTTTAACAAAATTGTTCGATAGCGTTTTTTTTTTTTGTTTTGCTTGGGTTTTTCCCGATAATCACGGGGGCTTACCTCAGACTGAAATCCAACCTTTCTCATGTCTGTAATGAACTATAGTGTTAATTTTTAATTGAACCCTTAGGGTTTATTCTGATTGGCACATGACATCTAGATGCACTTTTTTTAAGAAAAATTAACTTGAAGCCACCATGTCTTTCGAAAGCTCGAAGTTACATTACTTGTCTTTTTCAAAAATCATAATATTTGAAGCCTAAACATCCTCATCACGTCCATGATGTAGTCATAGATAACCACAATGTTTATTTTTTCTAATATTGTTAATCCCTAATGGTTAGATTTACAGGTACGTTTGATAATCCTCTATTCCCATCTATGCCGATAATATCAGGGTTCATTAGATGAACCTTATAATTCTTTGACTGACAGCAATGTATAACTATATTCGATAAGCTAAAACCCGAAAACGTCAAAGGAAGTGATTCTCAATTCTTTGGCGGTCTGGTCGATCCAGAATTTCATGCTCCATCTTTCATAGTAAGCTCTCATAGCCGACGCGGGGTAGCGTCTAATCGGCTGCACGGGGTATAGGGGTTCTTATTCGGGGGTCTGTCGGCGCGACTTCTAGGGAGTACCGACGCCATCTGAAGTTTCGCTGTAGCAGATGTGATCAATGACGCAAAAAAAAAACTTTAACGTAATTTAATGAAACAAATTTATACGTATACTTTTAAAAAACATATATCATGTCTATTGCAATATTCAATATAGATATCAAACAAATGAGAACGATGTTCAATGATTCTCTCATCTTGAGACGAACAGAAAAGCAATATGCTTAAGCAACCAAACCGAAGCTCTTCAAACTCTTAGAGTACTTCTTAGAGGTTGCCATCATCACTCCCCCCTTTAATTCTCAGACGAACCTTTCATTCTTGGTTGACTGAAAGACATTTTATAATGAAAACAGTTTCATAGTTAGACATTCGAGTCTCCCTTGTTGTACAAACATTATATAGCAAATATTTAACCTTGCAAGTTCTTTTACCGACCTCTAGGTTGGGGAAGAGAAAGCTTCTCCGCGCGTGAACAAAGACAAACAATGGAGACTAAAGTATTACGCAGATAAAGCAGTATTCAATGGTGTCCGATATATCTTCTAAACTTGGAGCTGAAAATCAGAGTTATGGAAGGCTGTAGTGACGAGACTGACTAGAATGTATGGTGTTTCGTGTTGAAACTAAGCCCTCTATACAATGATTCTGCAAACTTACCAACACCCAAAGCTTCAGCAAAGCTGTCACATTTGTCGTTCCCTGATTGGTCAAGATGAGCTTTGTACTTAAAACCCACGCTGTGAGAACACAGCTGTCGAAGTTTCTTCAGCTGCTCTTCTTATTCACCAGTTCCTCCGGAAATATTATCATGTCTCAAGCAGGGAATTTGCAAAGGAAATCTATGGATCTTCCTCGTTCATTTATAGTTTTGAATATCAACTGCTTTCTAGTTTCTTATGACAAATTAAATATAACGCGTCAACACGAGTAACAGAAAGTTTCTGGCAGAAAGAGATTTTTAAATAAGCCTTTATATGTAAAGGTTCAATTCTCGGCCAAAGACTGATGTTGCTTACGGACGAATACTTTGCCAAAGTTCCCCAACATAGATGGCTTTACGTCATTGAAACACGCTTTAGAAAGCGGAAACTTGGAGAATGATTGTGAAATTTCATATTATCATTTCCCTCTACTGAAAGAGATAATGATTTATTGATACTGCTGATTTTCATTGACTTTTTGAAGTCAGCATTTGGGTAAAGAAAAAGGCTCCTTATCTCTTACATTTAGACAGAAGCACTTTTGCCAAGTTTTGAAAACCTCTCTAGATCTTGATTCAAAAGCTTTGAGCCCAATTAGTCTCAGCTATGTTCATCGTTGACGTGACTATGCAAATTTATTCTGAGCTCGAAACATTTAAACAAAGCTAAATTTATCATATGACTGGTGATCAGTAAATAGATAAAAGTTTTGTTGGAAATGCTCCTCTTTAAACTTTTTTTCCAAATGAACACGATAGAAAAGGAAAAGGAAAGCTTGCTTCCATTTTAAATACACTTGAGTATTCACCGAGCACTATGACTGCTGTGATCAGCCACTGCCAATGGCCACTCAAAGTGTAGGTGCGTGGTTGAGTACTATTTTTGATGCTTTGTGCATTTTGCAAATTTTCTCGACAACTTTCCAGATTTATCTTTTAAACACTTCTAAAAGATGTATTCGAGAGCATTTTGTAAGTACGAAAAAGAAATCAAAGTCCTAATAACGGGATCAGTTTAGGGTTTAAAGAATAAAAAAGTTTGAAAAGTGAAAGAATCATTTCATGGTTTAATCTTAGCTTTAACAGCATTATTATATTTGGTCATCACTTCGCATATTTACACAACGTGTAATTGACTTGACCCACTGGACATTTCATCAAGCCTACATGTCTTTTGGATGTTATCTAATTCCTCTTTTTCCTGCTTCCACAAAACCGATTACATTTGACAATCCACCACTTTTTAACTTTTCATAGTACTCTTTATTCAAATAACCAAAATTCTTTAACAAAAATTTAGTTAAGGAATCAAAATTTCTAACAAAGAACGTCTTCACTGTCTACGATTCAACCCTATCTGTTATCTTCGAAAGATCTTGAAAGCTTCATCAGCTAAATTTTTAATTATCCGTAGTATCAAATTGTAGTTTCGGATTTGGTCGCACAATCAGAGGGATCATTTTTCATCATCCTCTTTTAAATCCAAGTAGTCTCCTTCGTCATCATGATCTTCATTCTCAACAGCAGCTGATCAAATGATGGTCTCTCATTTGGATCCTCCTGGTCAAACACCAATTCCTAGTCAAGCGCCAGCTCGTACTTGATAAGAAAAACATACATTGTATCTTTGTAAAATAACAACGCTGAAAACAAAACGAAATTAAAGGGATATGAACAAAAAAGGCGATATTGCTCGACTTGCATATGATAATTGTGCACAAAGTGAAGCTCCATAAGAAAAATGAATGCATTTAAAAGGAAAATTTCAAATTGCCCGTGGGAAAATAAAACAAAAGTAAATAATAATTTGCTCATACTCACAATCACTTTTGCCAACATAGAGGCGCCCATATTCGATCAAGAAAAAACCCAGACCCTCAGCGTGTACACTTTAAAATATCTCTTTGGGCCTTTGATACCTCTGCGCTGAACATGTCCCTGGGTAAGCCGAAGACAAGGGATCTTTATTGAGCCTCAATGCATCTCACTCTAATTATTATCTTATATTAGATCTAGAAGAGAATTTTCGAGCAAGCTGAAAACAAAACACGCACTTGTCGACGTTAAGCTCTGTAAACATTTCGGCTCGCTCCGCCAAGATGACCACAAAATGCGAATAAAGTAACCGTATCCTTCTTTTAGTTTTAAATACTATTTCTTTGAGCGTTTTCTTTAGAAAGACAATCCAGTTGATTTTGTTTCGATGTTTTTCATAACGAAACTTAAATTTATGTTCCATCATAAATACAACTCAGTGTTTTGAAAAGTTCGACAGGTCTAAATTTAATTGTTCCTTATTCATTTCGCCGGCAGGTCTTTGAAATTAGCCGCATGCGATGCTTTTTTTTTTTTTTTTTTTTTTAAGATTTTGGGTGTGGTAGTTTTATGACATCAATTCATGTCAAGAATTTAAGAAAAACTTAGAAATTGTGCTACTTTTTTACATATGAATATTCCTTGTGCTCTGTTATAACGCGTTCTTAAGTTAGAATTGGTGTTCTATAGAGGCTGCATATTCGAGACTGTATAATATTATGTTGGCGTCTTGACTGCATTTAATATGCTTCACTCTTTACATCTGTGTTGATTTTTCGTTGAGATTCTGCCTGAATCTTAGTTCACTTTGACTTCCATAAGTTTTTTTCGATTTGAAATCGGTCTTTTTACAAAACTTCTCACAAGAATGATATGATCAGAAAACAAAAGTCGTGAATCATTCAGTAAAGGCGTTTTTTT
The DNA here is from genome assembly GCF_036669915.1 of Pocillopora verrucosa. NCBI lineage: Eukaryota > Metazoa > Cnidaria > Anthozoa > Scleractinia > Pocilloporidae > Pocillopora > Pocillopora verrucosa. The sequence goes on along the minus strand of NC_089314.1, from coordinate 30,390,300 downwards.
TTTCTTTTGCGTTGCAAACTTATTATTCTAGGTAGATAATCGCATACTTTTATAAACTAGGTATCAAAATAGGTATCACACTTTCAAAACTGTATTCAACTATATAAGCATTGCCGTATGAACCAATTGTTAATTAACTCCGCTGAAGAAGCTTTGATCAACAGCGTCCTAGGTTGACGGAAAAATGCAGTTTTTTTCGCTTATCTTGGGCCATTTGAATATTCAAGTATATTTGAAATGGAAGCAAGCTTTCCTTTTAATTTAAGGCATCGTAATGCATATTCCAGTCTGAAGTGAAGATCTTAGCGGGAGAAAATGTATTTTAGCCCGCTCGCACACTTGAGCGATTGTTCAGACTTCTTTGTTTTCAATTTTTTCTTCAGTTCTTATTTTCCCGATGCCCTCCTAAGTAATTCTGACAATATTCCATATTATGTCCTTGGGCATAAATATGTTAGGCGTCGTCTTAGGGTAAAAATTAGTCTGAATCGGGCTTAAACATATTCAGGCGCGCGAACATGGACTCTATTGTTTTATTGCTCGAATAATAAAAGTGCTGATTGTTTTCAAGTCATCCCGAAACATACATCTACATTAGATGAGGTTTGCATTTGGTTTACTGTGTTATTCCGAATCCCAGCAGTATTTCACTATAGAGCTGTGCACTACAAATGCAAATTATCTCCGAGAATGCAAAATTCGTGAAATAAGTGTTTGGTGCATCTTACGCACAACCTTAAAAGATCGCTAAAATTTCTCGTCTTTGAACATTTCAATGACACCTTTTTTCTCTGGTCTGTTTACGACGATCTGAATTACTCAGTGCTTCTTCGGCCTTGAAAAATTTTGTTGTTAGCCGTCGCTTCGACTGAAAGCACCAAACGAAGTTTGAGGATGTTTTAATTAGAAAACATATGGCTTTGAAATTAAACTTTGAGTAAAACTTTCGACAACAATCATATCATCCCAAACAAAGAACATGTCGACCAGATGGTTATTCATTCCCGAACGTTCTTATCGCGTGATCTTAAGCTGTCTAAAGGACACCTTTAGATACGACTCAAGTAGGCTATTTCCTAGCGATCTTCAGGCATTTGAAATTTGCCTTTGAGTACCAAAATGAATTACTATAGAATCAGTTATTAGCAAAAGTAGGTGGAACAAAAAAGCAAATGCAATCATGCGCGCTTAAAGGGTAAGGTGGCTTAATACAGTTTCAGCTGTCCTTGCGAGTCAAATAATGGCCATTTTCAATAGTTTTTCTTTTAGAATAAAACCAACATTTCAAGAAAATTGATCCAATATTATAAGTATAGATCCCAACTAACAGATCGCTTATTTTGCTTCGCCAAAAAAGTTGAACCGCCTTTGTTTTTTGTTTGTTCTATATTCTTTGCTAGTACAAAAAAAGAAAAGTGAGATAGTTTGCCCCTTGCCAAGACAAGTACATGAATAACACAAATTATCTATATCTAAAGAGAAGGAGTCTCTGACTCTTAAATGATAACACAAGTACAGAATAAGAAAAGCAGACATTTAAACACTTAACGAGTGTATCTATGTACCTACTTTTTTAATAATCATGGAGATTTGAATATAGTTATCCTCTTTTCCTAAGATATCAATTAGCAATTTGCGGAGAACTCTTTTGAAAGCTTTCTTTGGAAGATCCGTTATATACCGCCTTAATGACAGAGAGGAAATTTAAATGAATACGTTATTTTATGTAGCTATAACGTGAATTCCACTTTGACAAAAAAAAGAGCTGAATAAACTAATTAGTATTTATAGTTGTATTATCTTTCATGCGTTATAACTATCGCGACATAAAAAGACGAATTCGAAATACCATGTTGATGACTCAGCCGAGGATATACCTGCAATTATCTCGGACATCAGATCATCATAGCATTCATAAAGTGAAACTGTCATTTGCAAGCTGTTCCTTGATAATAGAATATAATCTTAAGTTGTCTTGCATCAAAAATTCATAGAAATTTTGATAGAATATATGATAAAAAATATTAATGATAATAATAATAATAATAATAGTAAAGGCAAATGAAAGTTCGAGCTAATGCTCGAAACGTCAGCTTTGAAACTCTTTATGGTGGCCAATTTACATTATCAACTCGGTTGATAAAACCAAAGTTATCATAGTTGCAGCAGTTCTGTTGATAAGCTCGGGCATAATGACAAATACTGCATTATAATCGCTTTTTTTTCAGTTTCAAAATCTGCAATGGGACCCAACCGTCCCGAGGCATATGAGGGAAATTCAACATGATTCGAAATTAACCCTAAATAATAAATGCGTGTTTTAGTGGACAAACCAATGTCTGGAAAGTTTGAAAATAATGGAATAAGCTATAAATCTCCTAAGTCAGATGTTCCACCAAAGAATTCTTAAGAATCCTTAAGGACGTGTCCACATGGTTCATATTTGCTAAGTTCCATTGCCTCTTCTTTTTCCTTTTGGTTTTTATTACTTGTTTATTCCATACTTTAACTATTCGGGTCTATTTAACTCAGTGGCCGATTCGTGTTGTGGAAAGCTTCTTGGCTCTTCGCTGCTGCCTCCTTGATGGACATAATATGTACAAGTGAACAACGCAGACGAGAAAGGATTATAGGTGGAACGACTAAGTACAAGCTGATCCTTGGTAATTACTCAGGTAATTGGATACTTTTCTTTTCATCTTGCGATAGACTCGCGGTTAAAGAAGATCCATAAAGGTGACAAGGAACGAAACAAGAAGGGAAAGCAAATCTTTCTCACTGCATGACACTCATTAACTGGATGGTTAGATGATCTATGCTAAGCATGAGGCAGGCAATGCTTTGGAAACCGGATGAATTTGTTTTAAGGCCACTTTTCCATCTACTATCTCCTCTTTTGTTGGTTTAATGTTTCAGGAAATGCTGGTGAATCTCTTGCTTGATGTTGCAATGTATCATCTAACACCAGATATTACGATAATGATATTGACATAAACCGCAACTGCGCCGTTAAGTTCAAAGGAGACTAGTGGTTCAACAAGTGTCACCCCTCACTCTGAATGGCTTGTATCCTCGTGGGCACCACTCCCTCGTAGGTACTGGTGTGAACTGGGTTGGATGGAAGGGTGTGCGTTACTCTTTGAAGAAGGCGGAGATGAAAGTTCGATGATTGGATCTCTAGGTACTGAGCACTGCGAGGTCCGCAAGTCATGAGCGAAAGACCTAAAGCAAACTACCTTCCCATCTACCCATACTATCCAGTCAATGATGTGCATTGAAGCGAATGGTTCCTTTGAAGTCGAAAATTGCTTCAAAAATGCGCATGAGTAATTCTAAAAGCGCAAAAGAACGAAGATTAACATAGCTAAGCATGGAAATGCTGGGCTCAAAGAGATTACTCCAGGATATTGTTCTAGAGGCAAAGTACACGCCTAAGTGTTGAGAGAAACGAAACAGAAACATTCTGGAGGGAAATTTGGGGATAACAGTCGGCCCGGCTCCGTCACATTTGTCTTAATTCGCTTACCCTACGGATTGGATAGAGTCATTGAAGGTTATCAGAATCACCATTTTAGAGGTAAAAGGGTTACCACTCATATTGAATGAGAAGTGAAACAGGCAGTACACGAGCCGCATAAGTACCCTTGTAACACAGCAGTCAAACGTCCACACATGTGCAAACGTTGCAATCGCTCGGTGGGGCGGTTTTAGACTGTTAGACGGGCTACAAACAACCACACAAGCCAGTAAGTCACGGTCATTTGAAAGCGTATGACTTTTTCGGTAAAGCTCAAAATACCATGGTAAATCAACAAGATAACCGTATTTGAATAAGCTTTGCGTTCGGAAAGTGTCGAGATTTCCTTTGCCCTAATTATGTAATCCTTCGCTTATTTTGCGAGTAAGCGGTTGTTTCTTATGTTTTCCTCCGAAATTTAGCGCGGGGAATTAGCGCATAGCCGGCCAAAATTGATCCCTTTGAAATTGGCCACTCCCCTACGTTTGAGCGCTGTGTTTACCCGACCACTTTTTCTCTGAAAAAACCCTGAAGCAAGATGTATCAAACCAATACAACTTTGTACAGGGTAATTAATATTATCAACTAAGTTGATAACGTAAATTGGCCACTGTACAGAGTTTCAAAGTTGACGTTTCGAGCGTTAACTCTTCGTCAGAGCGAATGAGGAAGGGCTAACGCACGAAATGTCAGCTTTTAAATTCTTTATGGTGACCAATTTATATTAACACCTCAATTGATAATACTAAATTACCCTGTTATACTCTCCCAACGACGCAGCACCACAGTTTCTTTAGAAACTTACCTCCTTAAGCTCCTGCCTCCTCAGAACAACTGTGAACTCAATTTGAGACGAAAGAGGAAGTTTAATGTTCCTCTGGCTAAGACGAAGAGACTCATGAATACATTTATATATGGTAATTGTAGTTAATCTGTGTACATTTTTCTTATACTTTTCTCATACTTTTATTAGATTTTACTATTGTAACGATTAATCTAAGTCAGCTTTTGGCTGCGATTTTAATCAGAATAAACTATCTACAATCTACAATCTACAATCCTTTATTTATTCAAATTTGTGCTGATTAGGAGATGGTTTTCTCGAGTCTGTTTAATTTACTCATGTCACTCTCAAGGGCGAACTCTTATCTAAAAAGACCCTCTCAGTCTACTATGGGATTCAAATGCTTGCGGTGTATGGTGTGTAAAATATGATCGGAAATATGATGATTATGGCATGATCATCATATTTCCGATGAAACTTTTTGCATTTCTGGGTTTTTTTCAAGAACACTGCCATCTTGCGAGCGCATCCCAGAGGAAAATACATGTTTCTATATTTTTAACCGTAAAAGCTTCCACAAATGTGTCATCTTATCTTACTATAAATTGCGCAAAATTTGAAAGCTATTTCCGTATTTGGAAGGACATCGTGATGACCCTAAAAACTTCTCATGAAACGAATAACTCCAGGGACATATTCAAACGATGAGTAGAAGGCAAAATATGTGTTGAATCCCCAAGGTTTCAAATCAATAGACATATGGAATCCTGGTGATGATTGGTTTTGAGAAAAACTAGAGTCTTTCCAACTTTATGTCACTCCAAACTTCTTTTTATCATGCCTTTGGCTCTCTGATAATTACACTAATTATAAGTGGCAGTTGGCTAATTGTTAAATACCGGTCTTATAACAGCAACGCTACAAAATAGCCGCTAGGGGTGTTTGATTTTGATCGGGCTTTTGAAGATCGATCGAGCTAACAAGTAACTGAGCTATATTGCACCGCTTCAACATATTGCTTCTCTACTTGTTCAAGAGAAGAAAAAACGTGCTGTCTTGATTACCTATCCCATGGTCTCGGCGGACTGTTAGAAAGAAAAATTTATCTAAAAAAAAAAGGAAATGACAGGTAAATACACTCCGTTTGTAATCGCCACACCCTGATTAAATATCGGTTTCACATAAGCGTTGGGTTCACCGGGCTTAGTTTGAAATAAAATCCACAACCTAAGCTGTTCCAGGCGTTCAGTTAGTAAAAAGAAGCGCGATAGTAGATGGCGCAAAAAACGGAGGAGTGTTAAAATAAGGGATTCTAACTTTTTCCCTAAGCGGCAGCCGATTGTATAATATGCGGCTGTGCCGCAAGGTGAAACCAAAGCACGAAAGCCTGCTCGCAGGGTAAACATACGGCGGTGAGAGATCTCTAGGTGGCGAGAGACCGCCGGTAAGCGGCGTTTATTGTAACTCCCGCTACTTCCGCGTCGGTAACGGGTGTCTGTGGTATTCGATCAGCTGAAGTAAGCCACGATCAATAATTCATTGGTCTTATTTTCATCTCGGTTCTCTTCAAGGAGTAATTATGTCCCCTCCAGTGGAGCCAGTTCACACCACGACCATAGGGGGAGTCACTGCCACGGTGATAAAAGCCATTCAGGTTCGAATGGTGACATCCGCTGTACCACCAGGCTCCTTCGTACAAAATGGCACAGTTACAGCTGCACTGATCATTATCTTGATCTCTGGTGGAGAAGGGCTGATTTCTATGCCACTTAAGAGAGTCGCCAGCATTTCCTGAGACATAAAATAAACAAACAGTTACCTCACCGAAATTACTTATCACCGGAGTAGTCCGCTGCCTAATGTTGATTAAGCACTATAACATAAATGTGTAAAGTACGGACGGATCCTAAACTTTATTAAATTATAAATTCCCACAGAGATTATAGGCTCAAAACACAAATGGGTTACAATTTGGAAATGCATTTACGTTGGGAATAAGATTTTCCTGTTCTAATTTCTATCAAAATTACAAACCTGCAATTGAACTGACAGATCACGTTCTAAGCCAGGAAATTTGTTACACTGTATACTTGAAGAGAGCGAGCTAAGAAATCGACCAAATTTCCCCTAAATACCGGCATAAAACCAAAATTTTTATTTTTTTCTTCAAGGAACTGGCACCAATTAAGTAGCGGAAAACTTCATTCAGAATTTTTTGTCATAAATAGGATTTTGTTACGTTTAGTGTGTACGATTTGAGTTTTTATTTGGAAGTTCTTGCAGATCTATATATATTTTTAGTGCATCCTGTAAACTTAAATTAGTGAAAATGACCAAATTTTTCCTTACGCTTAGTGTGCTAAGTTTTATATTTCGTTTTCAAATTCGTTCTCTTCTCCCTTTTTGGAAGGGAGGGGGGAGCTGGATTGTTTGCGTGCAAATATAGGAAAGCAATGACAGAGAAGTGCAGAGAATTAGTGCAAGATTAAGAATTCGAAAGAATGATGTATACTTCTCTTGGAAATTATTTACTCTAACACCCCGCCAGGTTTTGATCGTTAGCTTTTTAGATTGTCTCCACTAATCGACAACCGTGCAAAAGCTAAAAAAGGAAACAAGAGAACTGTTCACTTGTAAAATATATTAAATCACCTGAGTAAGTACCATAGCTCAGCTTGTACTTGTCATCCTCGCTCATGACAGCAAACATGTCATATAGAGCATATGTAATATTCCCTTCAAAGTCTTCCAAGTCTACTCTTAGCATGTTGTTGCTATCTGAGGTCAAGCGGTGAATATTTTCCAGTCCCAGCCAAAATTCACCACTCAAATTGCCAAAGCTATGTATGTAGTCGTTCCAGTAACGGTAGAAATCAACTGAGCCGTCCAGTCTCTTCTGAAACACTGTCCATCCTCCACCAGCTGTTGTTTGGTCACAAAACACCTCAAAAGCAGGCAAATTGTCAGGACTGATCTTGTACACACCGTCTCTTGTTTCCCCTGATCTCCAGATTTCAGCGCAGTTTCTGTAAACTAGCAAGCGGTAAAACACGATGTTCGGCATTTATATGGATTCGGTTATCATGACAACATTTAGAACTAAATTAGTCAATATCCCCTTTTACAGTGCATGGCGCTAATTTATAAGAGGTTTGCTTCGGTGAGATATATGCCATAAGAAAATTATTTACCTCAGTGTCGGTGAAAGTGGTGGAATTTCTGTCACTTTTTACCTGCACTTCGGCGAAAAATTATTAAACATTGCATCGGAATATTTACCACTGGCTCGCCAGGAAATCATGACGCCTGCTATGCATGGTGCTAGGTGTATAAAGAATTATGAATTAACAAACGCATCTTTTGACAAACTTCTTTCACCTTTACTGCAGTATTCACCAGTGAATCCACGCTGACAGAGACATCGAAAACCTTTACTGGTGAATCCAGCTTGACAGGTGCCATTGTTTAAACATGGACTGCTGCTGCAGGGATTCTGGTTGAAAAAAATAAGTCAGTTCCCAGCAAACGAAATCTAGGCTCCAAACTCGTATATAGGCATCAACGTTTGTAATATTTTACCTCGATAGCGAAGAAGGTGTATGCTGATCTATTTTCAAGAGAGAACATAAACTGGTTTCCAACAGTGGCGTTGTTTAGCTCGCATCTGTGTTTCCCTCCCTCTGACGGCCCAACATTGATGGACACACAGTTTGGCTCTATATAACACATCACTCGGCAGCTCCTTGCATTAGTGACCTCTTCACTCTTGATCACATGACCTTCCATTGCCTTGCCTATTATTGGCTTTTTGAAAACAATGTTGCGACAATCGTTACCTGTAACGAAAATATAAAAGACTTTTCACTAATGGTACATGCAATAGATCTTAAGCAATCAGCTGATCTTCAATTAAAAATACTTTCCAAGTAAAACCTTTCCCCCTCGAGCCCGATCGACATCTGAAACGCAAATATCCAATTCCTTCTTTTTCTTTCCAGGTTTAACTTTCTGCAATTACCACATTTAGTGCTTCACTGTTGAGAATCATTTGATTCTCATACAAAAGAGTCATCCATTTACTTTATTTATTGTAGTTATTGTTTTTATCATATCGAAATTTATTCCACACTCTCAGGCTACTCTACGAGTTATTTTGTTTTCATTTCAGCCACTAAATTCAATAAACATCTTCTCTTGTTTCCCCATCTTGTAATTAATTTTTGCATTGTGAAATGCCGTAAAATGAAAATCTCAAACCAAAATACTGTAGAGGGTTTTAAATAAACATAATTGGATTTTTCTTTCACCATTTTTTTTTTTTTCATTTGCAATACACACAAAATACAATTCTAACATTATTAACAGACTGGTGTTACTTACAAATTGACATACTTAAAATAAATTCAATTCATATTCTATGTACGATTGCGTCAGCGGTAGTGTTATTACAAAATGTGGTGCATCGGAAGCTTACGAAAGAAGCATGTTCGAGGTGATAACTTATGTTAAAGAAGCCGAAAACTGATTAAGTTTTTTTCTTTGTCTTTCTTTACCTTGTTTTCTGAGCAGAGAATCACTCTAAAATATTTACCCGCTTTAGGGATAACATTGTTTTTGTTTAAATCTTAAAGGCTACATGGTGCATCTGAAATTAATCGATAGTGTTCGAATCGGACGCTCTTCACTTAAGGAAAACTTTGTAATGTCATACTCACCGCTGCAAGAATACAGAATGAAAATATTCCAAACCAAAATGTGGAGAAACTTATTCAAGGCCATTATTTCGATATCGAATTGAAAATTTATACAATAATGTAATTAGAAGAAACACACAGTGTGTCTCTCAATAGCAGCAGCTGCTAACATCAACATTCTCGTTCTCCTTTGGGCGTCTGTTAATCTCTCAGCGAATAGGAAGCATGCAGGAATTTTCTACACCACAAAACAGAATTTTATTCTTGGAGTTTCTGTAAAGAGAGACATTTGGTTATCGACATACCAAATACCCTTTCATTTCATGTACTGCAGATTGTAAGTTTGTCATATTTAACTTAACAAATATTGTCTTCCCTCGGAATGGCTTTATTTTTGTTAGGTACTTACGTCAAACCCTACATTAACTTACGTTATTGCAGTCACACAGCGAGACGTAATTAGTTATGCGGTAAACGATCGACCATCTGAAACTGAAGCCATTACGTAAAATCAAACCTCTTGAAAATACTGCTCACTGGAGTTTAAGAGAATTCCAATTCACCTTTCTATCTCCTTTTTGAATTTTTATTCTTTTGTTGTGTTTTTTCTTATTGATTTTCTGTTTACCGACCGATTAATCGTGTCAATCAACGTTATTTACCTAACATATCTCATTCTATGATTAGGCAAACAGTATTGTGGCTACGGACATTATCAGTGGTGTACCTGAGGCTAACGAAGAAAAAATCTTTGTATTGAACATTAAGGCCGAAAATTGATTAATTTTTTAATATTTGTCTTGGTTTTGCTGTGGAGAATAATTGGCAAATATAAATAGACTTCATGATACCTCTAAACTTAGTCGTGAGTTTTTATGTGTAAATGTTCCCCATATGAAGAAAACTTCCTTAAATATGATACTCACTAGTGCAAGAACAGGGTTTGAAATTAATCCCCACCAAAACAAAAAGGATGTTAGTCATGGCCGGTAACAACGACGCATTTTGTGAGAACCTACGCATTTTGTCATTACGGTGGCGGCATTTTGGAAAAGCTATTTCAGCACTTTATGACAACAGCGAGCTACGCATTTTGTAAAATATCGCCGGTCTACGCAATTTGTAACAACATCATGTAGCAAGTTTTAACATATTGACCAACAATACCCAACACAACTAAGAAAAAAATCACTAGTCAGTAAAAAATAATTCACTCTAGAATTTTGTTACAAAAAAATTTACAACCGGGGTATGAATAGTTCTCTCAGGCGAAATATCTACAGAAATGTCTACATAAATGCTTTAGATATGATAAGTAGGACTTCGGATATTTAACCGTGATTTTGCTGATCGATTTTGAAAGATTAATAGCAGACCTACATTCTTATAAGACTGTCATGCTGACAAGATTTAATTTCAAAACGTCGGGAGGGAAAGTGAAAACTGAATAACTGAAGCCAGCGGTCTTGCGAGAGAAATTTCTCATCAAAACGTGGTTAGATACTCACCAATTAGAGCAATTGTTAATCATAGCCGAAAATCACGCTTCAGAAGATAACAAACAACTAACCCAAGTACATTATGAGGCCAAGCAGTAAACCTTACTGCTTGGCCTCATAATGCATGATGCAGTCCTAGCTTTGCAATCTAACCTTTTTCAAACAAATAACTGTTAAGTTCTTTTTTCAAGGTTTTTCAGCGAACGAAAGATTCAAATACCTTATTTTTAAAACCATTGAGTTTAGGAGTTTTGTTCAATCAACCCTTTAATTCCTAGGTGTGACTGGCATCTAATCTCTCCTTGCACTGTCACCACTGAATGAAACAGCGAGGTCAAAAGAATAGAGCAAATGATCACGAACTCAAGAAGCTCTTGATTGTTAGACAAATTCTCCTTGTCAGCACCCTAGTTAATGTATACAAAATAATATGGAGAATATGCATACTGGTTTAATATCCCAGAGAGATATTCACAGATCATATCGATTCATTCCGAAGCTGTTTAGAAATGTAAAATGGCTCGCTTTCACCGAAGCGTTTTTATTGGAAACTAATTGGTAGTAACACTGCTTGTAATCTCTTGTGAGGAGGCGGCAACTTTGAAGTTTCGCTGAAGACCATTCAAGCAAACGAAGTCTTAAATTTGAATTATAATACACGCGATATAACAGCCATAAAATTTCAAGGAAATTCAGTTTTGCTTCCAATCATGCCTCAATATTTTTTTAAGTATGAGCTAGGTTTAAAATCAGAAAAGTTCTGCAAAATTTATTCAGAAGGTTGCCATAACCGAAAAACCTCATTGTACCACAGGTGTTTTGTTATAATCAAAAACGAAGTTTTTTTTTCTGCTTTTGTCTTCAAGGAAAACGCAATTTTAGTCAGCACTTTCCAATACTTAGTTTCATATCCTGCGCGACAATCTTCATTGAAACTGCTCATTAAAATTCTCGCAGCGCTTTCACGTTATTACATTTTCATTTGCTCTACGCTCTGTTTAAACATTACTAGCTTTAAAATAAGACATTTCTGTCACTTTGTAAATGATATTTGTACTTTAGAGATTTATAATGAGAGCCGCAATATATTTGATATGTCAGTCCTTTTCGATGTCTGCTGTTACAAGTTAATTGGAGCTCCAGTTTAAAGTCCTGATGAAACGGGTTTTTCAAACTTGATCGAAAAGCGTCCACGTAATCGAAAATTTTAAGAAGAATCAAAATATGAACGTTCCCGCCGTCATTGCATTAACAGGAATTGTAACAGCCCTTCTTGTGGCTTCGTGTTGCTACGTTTGCAAGAAGCGCCACGTAGAACCGATTGAGATGGAACAACAAACTAACGAAGCAGATGCCGAGTAAATGGAGGATTTTACAAAAAGCTTAGCCCCATAGAAGCTTCTCAGATAATTCCACGTGCTTCTAGTGCTGACAGTGAAGAGGAAACAAATGTTTTTGTTATCAAGGTATTAAATTAATTACGATTCTGAAGTTGCTTCTCGATATACAACCCGACAAAGACCGTTTGTTTGGTACAACAGCTGACTTCCTTTTCAGTTACCATATTGCATCAATGGTCCAAGTCTCTTCCGGCAGATACAGACGAGAAGGGTAAAAGCCCGAATTGGTAATAGTTGTTTCAGTTTATAAAGCTGTCATTCATTGAAGGTGGCCGCTCCTAGTATCCCTGATCTAACTGACGATTCATTCCGTCTGTCAATGAAAGCGATTTTACTTCGAACGAACTAGCAACTTTATTCCGTTGACATTTAATTCAGCCGTTTTTAACAACGAAAATTCACGGAACTGTTGGCATAATATTCCGTTTTTAACTCACCTCGCAATTTTTTTGTACACAGTCCAAACTGGCATCGTCAGTGTTACGGAGGCGCTTTGTAAAAAGATTCATTGCAAGTTCAAGCCATAAGCCGTGGAGGATATCATGATACAGACTCTCCCAAAAAAAATTAAATTTTCATCCGATTTATCTGGAACTAACCAACAGTCTTTACCGGGTGATCTGTCTGGTCTGTAAAGACTTCATCCTAGGAAAACATTACACTTCATGCAGCTTAAGTTTCAAATATAATTTATTTTGTTGAATCTGAAAGGTTCCGGAGTAGAATAGCCTTTCGATAATGTCCAAAGTAGTTGCGACGGCCTATTAAAATACAGACAAAGCCATTAAGAACTCTTCAAATAAGTAAACATGCACCAGTGCGCGCGAAAACGCGTGCAACCAAGCTAGGATAGACTTAGTACTGCATTTGATTATCTGAAGTGATTTGAGTTACTTGGACCAATCAAAGAGAGTATTATGGCAAATATAATTCAGTGGCAAATTGCTTTCCACACTGAACTAAGTTGGATTCCTGTTGGATTCTGAAGTTTTTTATTGAAAAGCTACAACTGCAAAGTAAAATTCACTGTCATTTGAAAGTTTTCGTCCATGTTGAACTTGAACATAAACACACTGCATGCGTTCAGTCCGCGTGATAACCTTTCCAATGGCTCACCATTCCTTTTTCATGGCTTTCATTTAGAAAGAACGTTATCAACTTATTCACTTAAATGAATCTGTTTCGTAGATTCTGTTTTATGGCCTTCCTTCCAACCACTGAGAAAAAGTTCATTCACCAGAGACCACTCCATTAAGATTCATCAGACGACGAGTCTGAATCACTTGAGTCTGAATAAGCTCCAAGTCCTGGTATAACCTGTTTTTCCTGCTTTTCTTGATTAATACCAGACTTTGTTTCACATTTCGAAGCACTGTCAGATCTGTTTGCAAAAGGTCTTTTCTTCAGGTCGTCTTCTTCCACACTTGCACTTGATTTCTCAGATCTAATGTTCCTCTCTTCGTGTGTCTCTGACGTTACTGTGTGGGGAATAAGATGGGATTTGAGCTCAAAAGCGTGTTCTGTTACTGAATATAACAACAAACTCCCAGATAAGGACTACGCACTGTTAGGTGCCTCCTTTTCTATAGAAGATGCAAAAGATTTCTTGAGTTGTTCACCCACTCTCAAAATAATAAAAATCACACGTCTTTAAGCCTTCAGAACAGGTGTCAATTTTCTGTATTTTCCAGACGGGAGCAGAGGTGAGCGTGAGCGTGAGGCGAAGTGAACGCGAGATAGACGCGAAGGGCTTCGCAGCGTGTCACTCGCCCGAAATTTTTTGAAATAACTGATTTTTTTATAGCAGTTGTAGAAGATCAAACCGTCTCAATTTTGCAAAATTCTTACTTTTCTCAAACTCGTTGGAAGCTTTTGACTTCTTTTCTGGAGACTCTTGACTACTGCTACTACTGCAAAGAAGAGAGGAAAGACATATTTTTGCATTTGATTTGGAAATGCATATATTTAGACGCAATTGATTGCATGCTTGCATGTGACAATATTTCCATGCATCAAAACATATATGCATGCTGTAAGACCTTTTTGTGACAAATTTGATGAAACAAATGAGCTGATTCGTGCTCTCTTCTCTTATATGAGGTAGTATTCATACCTTTTTCTTTTAATGGCCCCCGCTATAAGTTGTAGTTGACTTTTTTTGGCCCCAGACTCCTGTGAGGACTTTCGTTGAGATACTGCTGACCCAGCTGGTTTAGTAGTTGCTGGCTCAGCTATTATGGCACTCTGAAACTGAGAAACTGCATCCTAAATCAACAAAAGAAAGAAAATTTGATGACCAATTCTGCCTGCTTAAGCATAGTTTAGGTTCAAACTTTGCTTATCAAATTAGATTTGTATTGGAAATGATAAATTGAAATTAATCAATTGAATATGTGGAATAAAGATTTTAATGACTTTCAATGCAACATCAGAATCTCCTTGGGACTCACAAGGAAATTTGAGTCACAAATGACTTAGGGCCAGACAGTGTGATTGCTTTCCTTCCTTATCAGCTCTAGACACAAAGACTAAGACCACAGAAAAAAAGATAAATTAATGGAAACAATAACTATAATGTATACCCTATACTCTCTGATTTCTTGTGATTCTTCATCAAATCTGCGATTGGCTATCTCCTCTTGTTGCTTAGCAACCAGGTCAAGAAACACTGTCTCATCACCATCAAGGCCCCTTATCATATTTTCTAAACAAAAAAAGATATTTTTCAAGATACAGAAGCAATATATGGATATGATGTTTGGGCATCACCTTCAAAATTACATCTCAACATTTAGCCTATTAGTGCTTAGCATTTTGATATACTTTTCGTGGTGAGTCATTTATATCCAACATGGCACTAATTGAGAGTGTACTTAATGCTCAACTGGATTTCTGATTTACTCAACTGGACCTTTGTGGTTTAACCAACTTGTCCTCAATTCTTGCTGTAATAGTACACATTAATATTTCTTATAAAATATAGCTGAATACAATATACATGTTGTGGTTCAATATTATCCTTGGTTCAAATTTTATTTTCCTTTGTTTCGAACTCATTAACATACATTACAATACCCAAAAACAAAAGAAAATGAAATTTGAGCTAAGGAAAAAATTGAACCACAACATACACACCTAAACATCATGAGCCATAGAGAAGTCAACCCAACAATCTTGTTGACATTGACTGTAGAATAACTTCATTTAGTTCATAATAAGTCACTTACTTTCCTCATTCTTGATGATAACCTTTTTTCACAATTAATTTTTTCTCACAGAAGAGATTGTAATGGATACTTCATTACTCACTGTTTGTAACTAGTTCTCGGTTATCATCTTTCACAAGAGTGCAGAATATTACCCATTCAATTTTTTGGTCACATAATTTCAGATAAACTTTCTTTAATGAGACAACAATTTGGAGATGTTTATTCTATTCAGGGCAAAATACATCAAGATAGTCTGTTACAAAGAAAACTCTGAATAAAATTGTTTCTAATCAGGCTCAAAACCTATCCTGTAATACACTCAGCACTGAAAAAGAAACACAAGGTACTTACTCAATTGATGTTGTTCATCCCATTCATCCTGTTTTTTCTGTTTTTGTTCTTGTAGTCTTTCATACAAAGTCTTATTGTCATGAACTGGCTCAGGGCACTCTACAATTTGGAAATAAGGGTAGTTTGAAAATCTAGTGTTAAATTTGGTTTTGTGCTCAATGAGCACTGCAGGCGTTAACCCTTTAACTCCCAAGCTCTCGCAAATAAAATATATTAAAGTTCACACGGCAACCAGGTGGACAATCAGACATAGTTTGACGCTACTCTGGTTTACAGAGCAGAGCAGAGTTTGAATGTAACCGAAGAAGTTACGATTCATAGACCCAACGTTTCGACACTCCTGTCTAGTGCCTTCATCAGGGGGATGTCAAGATCTCATTAGTAATTCTCCTTACTGTCTGCCATATGGTTCCTGTGATGTTAGTTTGGAGAATTTGGTATTGGATCAACTAATAATCCTCTTTTTTAAGACTTTCTTTTATTCTCATCACTTTTCTGCTTGATATTGTATTGACATTGTTAGGAGAAATTCTGTCTTAATCACTTGTGGGAGTTAAAAGGTTAATATGCAGAGAAAAGTTCAGCATTGTTCACAGTTGTGATTCTGAAAAGCTTGCATACCTGGAACCTATTTACCCAGTAAATGTAGTCATTATGCTGTCAGAAAGTTTGACCTGGGAACATTTAGGACAGTGTTCATTGTGCAAAGATCACAGCAAGCAAAGCTGGCTCTCATAATGGCTCCTTTCATACAATACTGGGACAAAACTGAGTAGCAAACTAAGCAAAACAGAGTCAGCTAAGCTGAAAGGCTCAGCTCAAAAATTCACTCCTTAAAACACTAAGAAAGAAATCAATCACAAAGACCAACCCAAACAAACTGCCACATTGTTAAAAATTAATCCCAGACTGATTTATTATTTGTTACATAGAGATCAACAGAAATTTAGTTGATAAATGTTTCTCAGTAAAATTAGGACTGATGAAATTGACAGCATTGTTTTTTGAGTAAGGGGGATAAGTTTCTAATAAAAGAAACTGTGGTGCTGCATTGGTGGAAGAGTATAGCAGGCAATTTAGTTGTGAATATGGAGGTGATCTTTGTAGTAATAAACACTACTTGAGCAGTAGTGAAAATAAGGCCTAATGTGCAGGCCTGAATACATTCTATAATTCAGCATATATACCATACAAAATCTCATAAATTGCTGTGGTTCCATTTTCAGATCCTTGATTGAAATTGGTAACATTGTTATTTTCTTTTTGGATATGGTTAATTAAAGAAAAATTAAACAGGAAGGTAATCGAACAATTACATCAAAATATCACCCTTTGTATTTACTACGTACGAGAAGATCCTGGGGCGAGAGAGTGAAACTCAACACTTCACTTCACCACACGAAATTGTCTAGTCAACTATATTCGGAAAAAAAAACCTTAAATGATCTGCATGATGAAAAGATAACTAGGCGCCGAATAATTCGTATTCGTAATAAAAATATTGCGCCTGATTTGCTCGACCTTCACCAGGAAATCTTCGACCAAATAATTGAGCTTACCGATTGGATCGCTTTCCTTTCTGACTTTCTCCCATTCTTCCTGTTTCTTTTTGCGTACATCCTCGATTTCGGTCTCTGATACAAATGATACACCACTCATGTTTAAAGATTCACGACGAAGCTTAAAACATTCTCTTTAAATTCTTTGTGCAGAGCCAAAGTGCTACACTCGACGCTTTCCTCTAAACAGTCCTGTAAACATTCAACTGAGTTTAAGGATCACGAGCCCGCGAGCATTGCTAACATGGATACAAAATGGCGGACAGAATTTTATTGAACGCGACCAAAGGAAAACCTAAGTCCCTCAGCATTTGTAACAAGAACTTACGGAACGTTCCACCAATAATTGGAAAAATAACTTCCCTTAAAACCGTAGACCTGAAAAACAATACCTTAACGGACCTTCCAGATGAATTTTCTTCTCTCAAACAGGTGACATCTTTACCAAGTCTTGCATGTTTACGTTTAAATTCAACTGAATACGATAAGCTAAAAGTTCGCGAAAACAAAAAAACTCTTCATTATTGTAGCAAGATAAAGGTTTTGAGGTAGAGAACTGAATACCAAGCATTGTTCGTAGCACCATTGTCAACCTGAGTTATATGTAAGAAGATTGAAGTTTAAGTTTTGAATTCTTGTTCTGAAGTTACATACTTACAGCCGGTTTGTTTACGATTCGTTTCCTTAGCTCGAATCCTTAAACCTTGGGAACAACAAGTTAGAAGCTCTTCCAGAAGTCCTCTCTTTTTTAGCTGGCTTGCAGAAGCTACATTTGTTTAATAACAAGTTAAGAGAACTCAATTCTGTTGTCCTCAGTAAGTACTCTAAATACAAGCCGATAAATAAACATGAACATTTAAAGCAACGTCATATTAATTATATTTTTCGGAATTATACCAATTATTTCATGGAATCTTTTCAGGTGGGCTCCAAAAACTCACTTTTTTAAATCTGAATGGAAATCAGCTGAAAACATTGCCAAGTGAAATAAACAGGTATAAAATTAATTTGTTTCATATTCTCTTTTCTCAATAATTACTTCAGTCAATATTTTCCCTCATCAACTACTAATTGATGATTGATTAAATTTTAAACTTGGTGGCCAAAAAAATTCAACAGTGTTACCCACATTTGAGAACAAAAGTAGTTTTTTCAAGATGTGCTTGAAGTCAATGGTTGTTAGCAATCAAAGTTCATTCAAAATCATGCAGCATTTTATGACATTGTGATCGCCCTGTTAACTCCAAAGATTTGAAATTTCAATTATCCCCATTAGCTGCTGCACATTTCCTTAAAAATTAGTTGCCAGAGTTTGGTGGTGGATCAAGGTAACTATTTCTACCTGATTAGTTTGAGTATTCTCATCACTGCTTTTCTGGATAATGTAATAATCACATCTGGGAGTTAAGGGGTTAAATGGGCTCATCATGTTAGCTTCAACAATGTTGAAGGACTATTTGCACCAACATTTTGAATTTGTTGTTGATTTTATTCATTTGTTTTCTTCATTTGTTACTATTTTATTTTTTTCACAAATCTCAGGTTGGTGTCGTTACAGTTTCTCAGTGTAGATCACAATGAGCTACTCAGTGTTCCTACAGAGATTTGTCACTTGATCAACCTCACAGAACTACATCTTGCTGATAATCAGATATCAAGGTACATTATATACCATCTTTGTTTTTGGTTCTAAAGAAATTAATTCCTTTTTTTTCTACTTTGTTTTCCATTATTTATCATTGTAAGTGTCTCTCACATGGGGAAAATTGTGTGGGATAACAATTCCAAAAAGGCGTCTGTACTCACAGCCCACTTCATAGAGTAGATTTATTAATTGAGTGAGCTTTTTGTAAGCTGCAGTTTTCAAATGAGCTCATTGATCACCATGTGAACCTAGGTCTAGTTAAGTCTAGTGAATCTAAGTCTAATGTAGTTCTCGTGTTTTCTCCAACTTAGTCTTCCAGAAGACATGGCGTTTCTTAGGAATCTTACAAAACTCTATGTGTACAAAAACTTTATTGAAGAGTTGCCAGAGGTTTGTTAGTTACTTGACTGACCATTAGAACTAATGATTTGTTATAAAATGTTAATGTCTTACTACCAAGGACCCTTGTTGTACAGCATGCTACATTTATTGTTTTGTTTATTTGTACAAAACTAGCTGGTAGAATTCTTGAATTATTTTCAAAAGTAAAAATTTTGATAGTCCATATACTTTTAAGTTATTAAACAAACCATCCCAATTTTGTTTCAGTTTCAGCTGAGTAGGGTATCTTAAGTTTATTCATTGAGCATTTTTTTAGCTTTCAGTTGATATCACCCTTCTACTCTCAAGCCAGCTGTAGAACATGTTTGTACTGTAGGTTATGTGAAAAATGGTCAGCATTTGTGTATTTTGACAGGGTTTATCAAAGTGTACCCAGCTCAGAGTACTGGATGTGTCTGCCAATAGACTTAGAATATTCCCAGCTGAGGTTTGATAAAAGCTCTCCTTTTGTTTTGCCTAACCTGTATACCATATGTATGAAAACCTTTGAATCTCTCTATGATTGATCCAGAAATGTCATGCAGTCCTTCTAACCAATCAGACCGATTGTGACTAATAGTCACTCCTGTTTACACATGCGTTGAGTTGTTTCCGGCTTCCTGTGGTCAATAATTTTCCTTGTTCTGTTTGGCCATTGCCTTTTGCCCATTGCCTTTTGCCCATTGCCCATCACCTTAGTATTGGTTTATGGGGTTATGACAACTTATTAAAATACAGTCTATCAGATTTATTTAAAGCATTGATCTTTTATTTTGTGGAATTTGACATGATGTCAAAAGCTACAAAAGTTGTTCACTGTTCAGTAATTTTACTTCATGCATCTTAATTGCATTGTCAAAGCAAATTGTTTTATTTTACTATTTTAGTTGGCGCATCTTCCCCTTAAGGAACTTTATTGTGAAGAAAACAATCTTTTGCAACATATTCCCGTTCACTCTCAACAAGAAGATGAAGTTTTGACACTGAAGGTGAATAAATTAAATTTTAGATTAAATATGTAGTAGTAAACTGTTCTTTTAGCCAGAAAAAGTTTAAATCTGCCCGTCTTGTCGTTTGCAAACTAAAGAACGTAATGAATTGAATTGACTCATACTCATACTTGCATACTTGCCTTTTTACCGAAAATTGTTTTTCCAGACTTATTCCGAAAAAAACAAGCATTAAGAAAGCACGATCATTCTAACATATCATTTGGTAAACACGGTAGAATAATTGAAGTGACCCTAACATTGATTTATTTGTTACTTAATAGGAGATTACAGCTCGCTCAGTGTTGAAGGATCTCAAAAATGGGTAAGTCAATCCACCTGTTGATTTCGTTGGGAAATATTTAGGTCAATGATATAGATAGATAAACAAAAAAATATTTAATATTTTTGACCTTGGAGGTAAAGAGGAAAAAGATTTTCAATTATTTTCAAAATGTGAAACAAAGAATACAAATCTGAGCTTTAGTAATTGTACTATCTAATCAGCTTTAGAGAACTCGTGCACGATTCCTCGCTGGCCGGAGTTGAAAAAGCTTGAATTCAGATCATCGTTGTTGCCTCCATTTTTAATTTTTCCTCAAAGTCTCTGTTTCGTTCCATTTTATCGCAGGCGATCGTTTGTAAAGCGTGCAATACGCCATTACCCAAAGGTACAGGAGATGTTACAATACGCCAGTGAATGTGCAGTGTGTGGACAATCTTTCCTTAATACTTGGCTGGAGTGTGTACACTTTGTGGATGCCCATAAAGTACGTCACAATATTCTATAATTTTTCACCTTGAATGTTAGTCGTTTGCACAGTTGTTGAAAGTGCGAAGTTAATGAAACCGGCCCAAAAACACCGCGAGTCAAAACAATATTCCCCGTCCTTATTTCCCGTTCCTTATTTTCCGCTCTCTTTTTTCTGTTCCTCGTTTTTCTTTTGCATTTACCGTTTCCCGTTTCCGTTTCCGTTCTCCGTTCCACACTTTATGAACATGCATCCACTGTTGGGAGTTCAAGGCATTAAAGAATTAATTTGAACGCGGAAAACTTGAAACACTCAGTCGAATTCTTGTTTTTTCTGTATCATCGATTCTGCTCTTGTATTTGTAGCTTAACAATATACATGAAAAAGTTACGTGCTTCTCATTGGCTGAAAGCGAGCGCATTTTTCGTGTAACACGATTGCAAAGTTGTTACACGTGTGCAAATCGCAAGTAGCGTTCGCGCTTTCAAAACTTCGTCTGTATTTACTCTCTGTGATGCTTTGGTCATGTCAATTATTAATAAGTGATAACATGTTTTCTGGTGCAATTGGTGTAACTAAGCACTTGAAATTTTTCAAAGACCACAAACTGCACTCACCCTACGGACTCGTGAAATTTTGTTGACTTTGAAAAATTTTCTTCTGCTTATTAACACCAAATTGTACTCGAAATCATGTTACTACCTATACTAAATTTAATTTTTGGCTCGAAATATAAATTTCATTGCAGGCTCGAAGAGTGGTAGATTGAAAAAGCGAAACCATTTCAATTCAAAAGCCCAGTCAATCACCCTTTAACCTCATCAAATAAGCTTGTCACGACTTCACAAACACTATTTTATTAAAGTTGGGTGGAAATTCAATTCTTTTCAATTTGGATTTCTGTGTTCTTTTCAGATTCTACGAACAAGAACAAAGACAGGAATCATTCCAGTACGAGGACTGTTATGTTCTTACAAATGTTTCAATTCCGAAGGACATGATTATTATGGGATTGCTTATGTTGACACTTGAGGATACACTTGGAGACATCAAAGGTCGTGTAACACGACGATATATTTGTGAATATGACTTCCAAAAAGCATCTGCCTCCCCCCCTGAAAATATCAGCGTTACATTCTTCGAACGCTTCAATAGAGATTTGATTTTGAGGGTTTTACGAAAATTCGTCCTCATCTTAACGTTAACTTAAAAGTAACATGTACGAAGAACATTCCTTGCGTTTTCCCATCCTTTCTCAAGGCGACCTTCTTTTACTTTAATCAAACTATTCAATCAAACTATTTTGAACGCCCGCCATCCTCTTTCGCTCAGCTGAACCTTGGCAGATTTATTTCGCTTAATCCCTGATACCCCCTCCCCCCTCCCCCCTCCCCCCAGCCCAAGAACATAATTTTTTCACTTGATATAAACAAAAATCAAGAGGTAAATCATGTTCAAATTTCCCTTAACCCTTCTCCCCTCCCCCCCCCCCCTCCTTCTTTGTACATCTCCCTTACAAGAGAAATTTCATTTTCAAAAACTCGAGGTGAGGGGCGAGAGTGGTAACAGACTAGGGAGGCTAAAAAACGTGCCTGGATGGCCGAGAACAAGGAGCAGAGTGACTTCGAACAACAATATTAACCGTTCGAATCCGTTGAATTTAATTAGCTCAGACCTTGTTTATTAAATCCTTTATTAAACTAGGTTGTTCCGTCGTCAAGATGTATCACTTACGTTCGACACAAGCAGTTGTTGGATGAGCATCAGACATTCGTACACAACTTGCTTCTTTTTTAGATAACGTTTTTGTTGGAAAATCTTGCCCAACGGATTGAAGATTGCTAATTTTTTTTTTTTTTTGGGGGGGGGGGAATGTTTCCGTTCGAAAGAATCCTGTTGGGAGATTTTTTTTGCGATTTTCTCTTCAAGAAAGAGAATATTGACTAGGAAGGGAACGTGCAATTTACAATTTTTATTACTTTTTTAGTTGTACAGAGGTAAGCTACACGTATGGTAAATGGACATTTTTGATGGGTCTACACGCAAGTACAATGCGCAAAATCCACAAACATTAAAAAACCGCAAAATTTCATTCTTAAAATGACAAAATTTTGTCTCGGAGCTTTTTGATTCTTGGTGGAATCCTCGGAGTACAATTTATCTCCCTACAAGTTTTCACACTTTTTTTTGCACTAGTACGTCCATTAAAGTGCTGTTCCAAATACTGCAAAAGCTGCGTTTTTCGTATTCTACATCTGCGACTGATACCTTTGGTTAATAAAAAAGGCAACTTTACAAAGATTATTCTATGGAAAGAGCGCACGAACGATTTTTATTTACGAGTTGCCATGTTTTTATTTCGTACATAATGAGATTTACATTGTGAAGTACGAAGCGAACGACTGTGAAAATAGATCATTCATCCAATTAGAGACACGAACGACAATACTTCACAGTGTAAATCTCAGGGCGTAGGAAATAAAAAGGCTTTCAGCTGGTTCTTAATAGTAAGGGCAGTAAAGTGTTTATACGTCACGCGTGATAAAGCCTACAATTAATCTGTGACGCGTTAATTTCACAGAAAGCAAGGTAAAGTGAGATTTGAAGTTTTCCCTTTTAAATTTATGACGCGTGAAATACTGTTCAAAGTACACGTGACGCGTGAATTTTTCTCATATTCATGCGTGAAACTGAATCAGGACCCCCATTGCTACCCTGTAAGGTTTACAAGTTTTGAAGTGAAACTTAAAGTGTCCCTAGTGGAAATGAATACTTTTGGACGACAATCCTTTCTTTGTACTCTTCACTGTTCTTTATTTCGTCAGGCAAAGACAACTTTCAATGCTTTTTTTAGTTTTATTCCTGGAATCTTTCAGGGAGCATCTCGATGACGGCGTTTCGGATGCTTTTTATCTTCCAGCAGTAAAAAGCGGGATTCACGATCGAATTCATGAACAAAATGCTGTGAGTAATGTTGAAAGCTGCTTTGAAACGGTCGTCGTTGCGCGATTCCACTGCGACCAGCACAATGTTTGTTACAAGATATGGCGAGTAAAACAACACCATTATGATAACCAGGTAGATAACAGTACGAATTGAGGTCTTGTATTTAGCAATGTTGGCCATTTCGGCTGTGTCTTGGCTCTGTTGTCTTGTCGTTTGCCGTGTATCCACCCCTACTTTTGTCTTGTGTCGGTGAATTAGATGTAGCAGCTTAGTGTAGGCGATGATTGTAACTGTTAAACATATCACCATTACTAAGATCATGCAATAAAGAAAACTCATTGGGTAGACAAACAACGGAATGGTTACTAAAATGCCTACTAACCACAGAAGTACCACGACGCGCGTGGTAATCGGAATGGTAACCACAATGCGGTAACGCACGCTTAATGCGAGTGCTAAGAGCCTGTCGATACTAATAGCAGTTAGTGTAAGAAGAGAAACTGCACATAAAAGTGAAGCCAAGGTCTTGCTGGCGAGCGACGCGATGCAGTGAACTGGAATATTCTCGTGTAGAGCGGCGATTTTGTGCGCGGCAAAGACGGGCTGCACCAAACAACCCACGCCAAAGTCATTCAAAGCTAAATTGCTGAGTAGTAAATTTGAAGGGTTGTGTAATTGGGATTTTCTCCATACTGCTAATATGACCAAAATGTTTAGTATACTTGCTGGCAATGCACAAACAGAGTTTAGAACAATGCTCAAGATGTAGGTAATGTAGAACTTGTCAATGGCGCTTCGACTAAAATCCACGTAAAGACAATTCATAGTAAATTTAGAATGGTTTGAATTAACCCAATTCGCAGTAACGTTATGGTCGATTGATGACTGATTAAATCCTTCCATTTTTAAGCTATAGTCATATGGAAGAGAACGATGTTTTGAAGCGGGCGAAATGTCCCGACAGAATATTACGCCAAAGCCGAACTTTCTTAGCCACTTGCCTGAATTTGGGACTCTAGTCTTTTGTAGAATACACTACTTTTTCCAAACACTGGAAAAGCCTTTCAACGCTTCAGCTTGGATTAGATGAATGAATCCCGAACAACTAATGAAGAGATCTCAGTTTCTCCTTTCACCTCCTACTATTTGTTCAGCTTTACGGGAATACACGGATAAATTATATCCGCGGCGATTAGGCGAAAATCTTCCTTTCAATGAAATTAGTTCTGCACTTTTTATCGCCTTCTGATGAACAAACGAAACGACTGAAATCCAAATTAACCCAAACTTCAAAAGGAGAATAATAACTTATCGATACAGATCGTTTAAAATTCGTCAACAAGTTTTCATTTCCATACAATAATGATATCGATGAACATTCCGCATTCAATTTGCACAGGTTTGTTAGCTGAAATGTTTCCTTCGAATATCGCCTCAGACAAAACAGTGTTTATTTTGTGTTAGTTCTTGCCCGTCTCCATTGATACACCTGTTCACTATGTTTTTGTTCGTTTTCTTTTTTGATACGAAAACAATTCATTTCAGTTGTATTTACATTGACTAACCCTTTTCATTTAGTTTTAGAAAAGAGTGGCTCAACATCATTAGCAAGAGTTCTAGGCAACAAACCAAAGAAAAAAATATTCCAAAAATCAGCTTGCAATTTACAAAATGGCCTCTCTGCTTAACTAAACGAAATAAATGCTTAGAAACTCTAAATGCCTGAGAACACTGTACGATACATTTTCCTATTCGTCACCTAAGAAAGATTATTATTTCTACAAAGCGATCAGAAAATCTTTAATTGACAAAAATAAGTTTTGAATGGTCAGCGCGTTTGCAAAGTTTCTTTGGTCGAGAGCTCCATTTATCAACTTTGTTAAACGGATTGGAGGGGTGGGTAGTGGTGACAAGTCTACTCAGTGGTCCCTCGTGAGCAAATTCCTCCTTTGTGTATTCGTAGGACGGATATGATCTACCGAAAAAAAAAGAGATTCAAAGGTAAGAGAAAATTGCAAGAGCAAGATTTTCCATTGGGTCACGAAAATAAACGGTAGACACTTAATAACATTTACTCTCCCTGGCTCTGTACATGTGATATATTCTCTTCTTTTTGACTGGTTCTCGTTATGAAAAGAAAGCGCATACAGTGTATCAACACACACTTGGAAGAGGAAGTGTAAAAACTGATCTAACATTAGTGACCAGGCGGCACACTAAAAACCACAGAGCGCGGCTGAAAAAAAACCTGGCCACATTGGCGCAAGAGCATCATTTGAGTCAAGAAATAATTTTTCATAAAGCGTGCGGAGTCGATTTTTTTGCTGGTTCAAAACGATGTTTAAGAGCTCAGTTAAGTTTATAAAACCTTAAAAAGCGGTCAGTGTCGTTATTTCCGGCATCCATACGGCGGAGAAATGATTAATATATGGTTTCCCGAGCATAATTCTTATTCGAGGTATTCGATGTTAATTTTAGTCATTTACGCCTTACCTGTAAGTTAACTTAGAAAAGTTTACAAAAACCTCATCCCAGGATCCCTGAGGAGGTCTGGGTTCCTCTGGATATCGGCTGATGTAGCCTCCGTACCCTGGAGTGGGTCTGGTGCTGAATTGCAAGCAATGAATGTTAAGTATGAAATATCACCGTATATGACACGCACGAAAGACGTAGTTTCTCTTAGTGAAAGAAAGAAAGAAAGGTCCGAGGTTTCCCCAAAAGTGGAGATAAGGAAGAGCAAGGGGGGGGAAGGGGGAGGAGAAAAGGGATCTCTCTCCGGAACCCATCCTTGATCCTGGATAAAGGATCTGCGAGAGTTTTCAGCTCGCGCCTCCCTTGTGGGGAGGACCGTGCATAAGTTATTTCCATATCTGGACTTGACCACGTGCGAGAATTGTGAGAACGAGAAACTGTTTGTGAGAGAGAAGAAACTGTTTGTGAGAGAGAAGAAACCAGTTGTTTACAGTGAGGTTAAAACGAAGAAAAACACAACGCATCATCTCATCATCATCAGCATGGACGTGTCAAGGATCAGAACTAAAAAAGTTGATGATTGGGCATTAAAAAAATCGATTATTAGCAATGACGATCACGAGAAATTGCTATTGGCAGAAACGTGGGAAGATATTGGGAATGAATTGCTACGCGTGGTTGAAGCTTTTTCTTAAGAGGCTTAACAGTTGATAGGTGGTTGTTAGCATCACACTTCAGCTACTCAAGGGACCAAAGAACGCACCACGCGCAGCAATTCATTCCCAATCCTCTCACGTTTCTGCAATTAGCTCACGGACTTCTCACTTTTGCATCAAAGCAAAAATTGGATCAAGTTATTTTTCACAGTCAACTTACAATTTTATATTTCTTTCTTCTCCACCTTCCGGTAATTTTGGCATTCCTACCGTTTGTTCTGCTGCTTGAATTGTCTTGATTTGTTCTTTCTCCCTCTCTTCTGATCTAGGAGAGAATATCAAAACTTCATGGTAAGGTTCAAAGTTTTTGAGCTCAGTCGTGGTTGGGGAAAGATGACTGTTCATTTTTCTCGACACCAAGACTCTCATGAAGAATCTAAAGAATTTCGGATTTATTTCTTCAGGCATAAAAACATGCCTCTAACTCTGGTCTTACGGATAATTTTTGATTGACTCTTTTTCGTTGTTAATTAGGAGCTGAAAATGGTTTTGCTTTACTTCGTTCGGCGACCACACTTTAAGGGTATGGAAAACTTTCTTAACCAATTAATCAAGAAACCAAAATCAAGTGCTTTCCAATTTCCTGAGCAGTCTGCTCGATCTTATTCTGAGTTCTTGGCTCCTTTTCAGTCTTCTTTCTTTTGATTTGTCGTTGTGATTATTATGGTTTGGATATTTATAGATAAAGGCCACTCTTCAGTTCTCCTTCTCTTAGACCTCTCTAGACCATTAATTCCTCTCATTTACACAACCTGCTGTTTCCGTACCTAACAGTTGACGCTGATATGGCGGGAAATAAGCTGTCGGACTCGTATTGATGAAACTGATTGGGTCTTGTTTGGACTTGGTCCCAGACACACGCAACTTTTTGCCATATTTCGGGCCTAGGCTCGTATCTAACAGCTCGATATCTCACCAGATCTGCATTTTTCTCGTGTTCAGGCAAAGTGACTGCTTCGTTTTTACGCGCTGGAAGTTCCTCGTCTCCAACGAAGGCTCTGTCGGAACTCTTGCGAAAAGCAAGATGAACAATTAAACGAACGATAACTGTTAGACCTCGTCAGCGAGAGTTTGTCTTTAAAGTCCTTTAAAAACCCGATCATGTGGAAGATGATTTGCAGCTTTTGGGAAGGAAACAGGTCGGTCGTTAAAGAACGCTTACAGTTCCACTAAATCATTTCTAATAAGCTTCGGGAAAGGTGCCTGTTGATCTTACAACTGTCGGTTTTTGACACGTTTCCACACTAATAGAGCACCAATAGAGCAGCTGCACTGACTAAACTCGTTTTTCTCTGTCTTCACTCATTAGTCCCTATTTATTTTTTATTATGTTTTATAAGAATTTCCAACATTTACAATAACATCATAAGGCAAAGTATGAGGCTATCCCTACCAAACGTTTGACAGAATTTTGGGAAAAGGACCTTTCTTTTCTCTGGTACAAAATGTTTAACAAACTCTTAATAAAATTGTGAAGAGTGAAAAGATTCAGACAATCTGCCGCCGAGCAAGACATTTCTTTTTATCATGACTTTGGTTCTTAATTGTATTTTAGGCTTTAAAAGTGATTTTGCGTTGTACTTTTTAGGCTCTTAACGTAATTCTTAAATTCTATTATTGTATTTTTATTAGGCTCTTTGAATGTAATAGGTTATGAAAATTCTTAATGTAAATTAATTTTTTTAAGATACAGGGCCCCTATGGAGACCTGCCTTG
This sequence comes from Pocillopora verrucosa, assembly GCF_036669915.1. Classification (NCBI taxonomy): domain Eukaryota; kingdom Metazoa; phylum Cnidaria; class Anthozoa; order Scleractinia; family Pocilloporidae; genus Pocillopora; species Pocillopora verrucosa. Next base: position 30,361,670 of record NC_089314.1, on the reverse strand, counting down.
GAGCCGAATGGGCTACCCTGTATAAATAAATTTTTACTTACTTATCCACCAGTAAGCGACCAGAGTATTGGTACTACTCTGCGATTTATAACAATTCATAAAGCCGCGATGCTCATAGTAAGAAGTGGCTAGCTGCCATGAAAGTTCCCTACAATAAAGGGGCTTCTCAAACCATTCTTTTTGACCCCTGCCATTGAATATTAGCTTGCCCCTCTTCTCCCTCGCCTTTCCTTGATTGAATTACAGTTCTCATCGAGACTCTCAAACCTCAACTCACCGTTTCACGTAAAACCTGGAGCTCCTTCTCGCTTTTGCTCTCTATCTCTATAGGCGGAAACGTCCCGCTTGACTCCTCTGTAGATAATTCATTCTTTTTGTTCTCTTCTAATCCCCTGATGTTTCCGATTCCAAGAGCAGGTGGCCTACTTATCACCGAGGAAGGTCGGCGCGGTCCAATTGGTAGATTATACGGAAATAATCGGGGTGGAAGTTTCGCATTTTCTGTAACGAGACTAGGGATGGTTTGATACCTAACAGGCACCTGTGGACAACGCCTTATTAGGAGCCAGTTTACATTATTCAGTGAAACGGCATCTAATTTTTCAGCCATTGCTAATTCGTGCTCATGAACTTCAACACCGACCTCAGAAATTTTCCTAAGCCGTGCGCAAGCGTGTATTATGACGTCATATTTACGACAGATTAATCAACTGATTATTCTGCGCGTGTTTAGCCCTCTCTGAATTCGACCAGAAGCTTCCAACCCTTTCCAGGTCTTAAGCTTCTGATTCGATACAATCGATATAAGCCAAAATACTTTTGTCGTTCACTTCTCGCCTAAGAAGAATTAAATGATTCCAACTGACAATAGCTACTGACTTGATGGCTTTCATTTGTCCTGTGTTGGGAACAAAGACCCACTGTCATAATTACTTTTTGTCACATACCTAGACTTTCACTCAACAAAACTAGCACTGTGATTAGTTGATTCTTAGTCACGTGCCCTAATCAAATTCAAATGTACCCTATGATTATTTAAGGTAAAGTCTAAATATATAACAAAGCTCTTAATGTATGGTCCCTCGGGAAACTAGCTAGTTTTGTTTTCCCTCGGAAACATACATTAAGTGTACTTTGTCTCTTTAATGCACGTATTTCAGCCCTTTTACCTTACTGGTCAGTCTTAATTTCTGAAAAGGACTGTTGGTGGTGATGGTGACTATCGTTTTGAGATATCATTTGGTTTTATTAACGGAGCTGATGATGTAAATTTGCCACCGTAGTTTTTGAGGCTGACGTGTCGAACGTTAAATTCGCCCTTCGTCAGAGAGAATGCAGTCCCCACAATTTCGTTAAAAACATACCCCTTTTTTCATTTATCGTTTTAAAAGCCTGAATGGCTTTTGTTATCACAGACAAGTGAGATGAAATAAAAAGACGCAACTATCGTCAAAGCGCGGAAAAACGCGCGTGATCAGTGAGAGTGGCGCAAGTTGTCTAGACAATTCGCACACCGTGAAAACTATAGAAATCCCAAATGACGTTCAAGTTAATCAGATTGATCGGAGTGTCCGTTGGTAATAGAGCACATAATCTGACAGCAAACAGGAGTTAACATGTATGAGTCGGGAAAGAAGATTTTCAAGCACAAAATGGTTGATGGTAGGTCTGGGTGAGATTTACTCTGGACCGGCCCTTCATTTCCAGGAACCGGTAGAATAAATGGCACGCAAGGCTGGTTATTAGACTTCTTAAGGTGTCAATTATCCAGGTATATTACTCTCTTCAAACTTGATTTGTCATGCACCACATCAACAATTTACACTTTGTTTTGTCAAGTTTAGGAATTTTCTGGCTATATGGCAAAAATATCTTCATGATAATTCTCATCATTACATTAGACTTACTACAAAAAATATGATAGGTGAAGAGCATTCAGTCAATATATAGTAGTATGTGAAGATGAGATAATGCAATATCTGCAGCGGATATTGCATTAATCATGTTGAGTTAAAAGTCTGCCTAGTTTCCAAGCCCCTAATTCACAAAGAGTTCTTATATTTTTCAAACTCAGAGAAAATTGTCCTCTATTGTAGATTGTTAAAAAAATAGATAATAAAACAATTCATAAATTTGGTTTTTCCACTGGATATAATTTATCAAACCCAGTGTCTGTGTTCCCTGCCTTACCGTTCCATTTCGGCAGATAATTCAGACATTGGTTTTGATAATTCATGATATCATGTTCAACAGTTATTGCTTATTGTGCTTAACCTCCTTCCACATAAGGAACGAGTGGTTTTTTTTATTTCACTTTAAATATGTGGGCCCTCACTAAACTTTTCACATGGTCCCTTGATAACTTCATCTACTTGGGCCAAAAAAAAAACAACATTTCTTTCATATCTCCAAAGTTAAAGAAAAAATCCTTTAATGAGAGCCTCAACAATCTTCACATAAAAATTTACACTGCTTTTATTCATTTAACATCATCCCTTGCTGGAGAAAATGGCTTTCAATTGACATCATGGTGTTGTGAAAAAAGGATGAAAGGACTCAAATATGATAATGAACTGAACATACTCCAGTACATTTTGCAAATGAAAAGCAGCTTTTTACAGAAAAGTATTTCCATCTATACTTTCTCATTTGCCCATTCAGTCATCTCTTTGTACCATTCTTCTTCCCAGGGAAGCATATGAAGCATCTACATGTTGATAGGAAAATATTGCAAGAGTCACACTACTGTTAATAATCTAACCAAACTATTGTATCTTTTGTCATCTGTGTCTTAACACTTTTGCTGATTTCAACCATTCTTCTGCCTTCAAACGTTACTGACACCTATCTTCTTTGTTCTTTTTTCGTCAAAAACCAAATTTTTGCTTCACAATGCCAGGGCTGAGAAAAACAGATTCTGCATTACCACTTTTAAGGTGTCAAACTACTAGTTTCCTCGGTATTTCAAATTCATATTATAGTCAAATTATCCTTGACTTTCCTCTGCAAAGACAGTCTTTATACGCAGTTCAAAGTTTTCCCCTTTTTCCATGTGTTGCAATTTACAAGTATGATGATGAGTTTGGAATCAAGGGAATGTGGGTCATACCAAAAGATATAATTTGATCACAAAATACATTTATTTATTTAGCAGAAAACAGACTGAAGAGTGCAAAGGTTAGATGGTTTCTGGAGAGCAAAGTTAATTTTGATTTAGGGCAGGTAACTCAAATCTCGTGTAATGAGAGTGGGAAGAATCTGTCATAAATAATTTGCAGTAAACTGGCTAGTTTAAAAGAAAAAAAACCAGTACAGTGTTTTGGCATTTAACCAAGAGGTTAACAACTCTGTTGTCTAAGAACGAAGAGTTCATCAAATGGTACGTAATACTTTTAAGGTCCTTTAAACATGCAAAACTTAAGCTTGGTCAGTGAAGGTCATCAAGTGTCTCCGTGCATTACAAGAACATCAAAAGATTTTATGAAACAGTTATCCTCTACATTCCAAAGAACAAATCTTACAGAACACTTACATGAGGAGGAGGGGGTATGTTTCTTTCCCACTTGCTGCCATCAGGGCTGTCCGGGTCTATAAGGGATAACTCATCATCTCAATATTATCAACAAACTATGATCAACTTTGAACAAGCTTCAGAGTTCAAAACTTAAATTTTCTATATAGTTTGATGAAAAACTTTCCACAGATATAATCCACTTAAGAACAGAAAGGTAAAAGTCACTGTACTTACGAACATAAGGGAATGGATGTTTATGTTTCTCAAATTCACGTTCGGCCGCCTCCAGAATCTTGTGAATCACCCTCCTATCTTTCTCGTGTTTGTGAGCATCGAATCTCTCTCTCAATTTAACTGCCTCTTGTCTCCATGTCTGTCTGTCTATGACCCAATCTAGCAAATGCCTTAAACTGTTTCTGTACAAGCGCATCACACGCTGTTGATGTGTGATGCCCTTCACCAGATGAGATGGGACGTACGCCATGTTGGATATTGACGAACGAATAAAATGTACTTCGTTCCCAGCAGTCCCTCCGTCACCCACTAAACAGGCATGCAATGCATACAAAATAAAGTAATGCTGTTCGAGAAATAACCTGGAACTTGAAATGGGTTCAAGACTCTCTTTGCGAGACAACATCGGTAATGAGCTAAAAATTTTAAGAAGAGAACAAAAAGGAATAGTTTTGGAACTCAGGGAAAGTCTTATGCTGAAAAGCTGATGCAAAGATTAGACAACCAGAAGACATATCACTCACAGTGAAAGTTGGTACTATTCTCTGGAATGTTATTGTACAATATCTCAAAATATTTATGTAAAAGTTATTAATTGAGACCCTCTCACTCCACCATCGACCCCATCCTAAGAATACTTCAAGTTTCTCACTGAGTTGACATCAATTGCCTGCCTGTAGCCATTCTTTGAGATGTCAGTGTGGCGTGACATTCCAAAAGAATGCTTACCACGAAGATAAGGCATGGATAGAATGGCACAAAATGATAATGCAATCAAACATCGTTTATTTCAAATTTTGTCTGTAAATGACTCTACAATCACTTTTAATCTCTGTAACAATGGTATTCTATTTTGTTCAACCTATGGCATCTTAATCTATACAAAATAAGATTAAGTGACACGAAAGTTAAAAACCTATGTACACTGTTCAACAGTAAATCAGTTCAAAGGCTTCAAAACTTAAAAAGCCTTAAACAGCTTGCTTATGGTGATGTAGATGAAAAGGGAGTAAAATATTTAATGGTGTTTAATATATTATCTCTCTAGACTCTGAATATAGATATACACACAGATAACTTAACAAATAAAACTATCTTTACAAAATTATTTCATGGCTTAATTGCAATCATCACACAAGCTTAAATCAACATTTACTAAGATTCAAGTTTTGCACGGAAGTAAAAAAAAAAAAAAATTCTACACAGACTATAGAACATTTTGAGCTAGATCCACTGTAATCAGAAGCTTACCAATTTCTTGCAAATTATTATGTAAAATAATGATCACTCATAAGAATTGGGCAGTCATTAAACTCTACATCAAAATCGTAAAATAATTCCACAAGCTGTGGTTCTGGTCTTGGCCCACCAGTGAAGCCACACTCTTCAAGAGTCTTATGACGATCTAACTGTATTCGTTTGCCTTCTTTTGAGGTGCAGTATATTACAACCTTCCTAGTTGTTCCTCCAAATCGTTCATTGATTATTGATTCCACAGAATAAACTGGTATGTGAGCATGGACAAATATCTGGAAATGTCCAGGATATGATTTCATCTGTGGCAAGTTGGCAAATGTCAGGAGTTGAAGTTCCATGCTTATAAACCTGTCGCAAAAAAATCACCAGTTAATTCACAAACCAATATTCTGAATACAGTGTTCCCCTTTTCAGACAGTAACATTTACCATCTGTAGTACCTCTCATTATCATTTTAAATTGCTTGGAATTCTTGAAAATTCAACATGACTGCTACTACCAGTAAGAAAATTTCTTTCAACCTGTCATGCTTAAAATGAAGGTAAAAACTAGAAATAAGATGTATAAATAAGTTGAAATGTAATCCAAACTTCAAGTGTGCTCTATGTCAAGGATGTCAATAATTGTTGAAAATAATCACATTCCAGTGGCTACAAACTATAAATTGTTATTCCTCATTAGTAACTGTGTGTCATTTTGGGGAAATAATTTTCGGAGTGATTGTGTGTATAGTTCAGTGATTATGAACATAGAAACAACATGTAGCAAATTTACAGATTTGCCTATTGGTAATTTCTTTAAATTTTCAGTGATAACCTCCCTTTCATTCATATTCTAACAACTTGCAACTGGAATAATTGACAGGCAATAGTCAAGTAAAAGGTTAAGACGGGAATTTTGGTTGCTTAATCTTATTCCAGTTTCCATAGCACGAAAAAGACTCTCTTCCCCACCCCCCTTCCCCTTGCACTTTGTCATGTTCCCCCAACTGGTACCATCTCTACTTTTGGGAAAGAAAAGAATTGTTAATAGTGAAGTGTCTTGCTCAAGAGCTCAACAGTGACCATAGTCAGGTGTTGAACCATAAGACCTTTCAGTTTGAAGTGCAGAGAGCTATCTATCAGGTCACATTATCCTTGACTACGACATACATTATTGAATACAAATTGTCAGCTCTACCTAGGAAACTTTTCCTTTGAGGGTTTCCATAATCCAAGTTTACAACAGGGGCATTGTTCCAATTCCTCTCTTTCAAATTTCAGAACAGGCAAACCATCATCTTGAACACATTCCTCTTTCTTGTAATATTTTAAACCTTTGGAAAACTCAAGGTAGTCTAGCAAGCCATTGGCATCCCTGTCTAACTTCTTTGCAAGAATGTAAAGCTCTAAGTTATTTGCTGGTGCATTTAAATCTCGCATTCCAGCATAGAATTCCTCATATGACAAGCTACCATCACCATCCACATCAAATCGCCGAAAGAGATCAATAGCTCGTGCATAGTTATCAGTCATCCATTTGTCCATACGAGCTACAAATGCAGAATGAAGATCATCTGCTGCCTCAAAGGCTGCCGCAGCTTTCTCTAGCTTTTCCTGATAGAGAAAATCAAATTGTTAAAGTTTCAATAACTGTAAAAGGGTTCATCCTATAGCATAATGTCTTTGACAGGGTAGATCTGTGAAGACCTGTTGTGTGCGACAAAGACTAGTCTAAACCTTATGTCATAGTAAAGAGTGAGTTTAATGGTACAGTAGCTTGAGAGTCAGAAGTAAAACCTGGTTTTCCAAAACCAACCAACTCCTCTGGTAATAATATTACTCCCTGCACAACATGAGTGCATTAAGCTCTAAAAGATTAGTCAGATTGACTTTGATAAGTAGATGAATACACAATGTATTCAATACTACTCTTCAAGTCAACTAGTCAGGTTTTCCAAAGATCAACCATAATATCATCAACAACAGTTCTAAACAGAGCTATCCCTTCTATTCACTCGCTAAAAGTAATCTTAATGGTGTCATGTCTTTGGTGCTAAGGTCAGGTTCCCTTAAATAGTAAATTAGAGATCGTTTTGGTGCTAGGAAGGCAAAAAAAAATGTTAACATGCATATATGTAAAAACATGTTAAACATGTACAAACAAAAACATAAACAAAATCTAAATAAGAAACATATCACATGTAAATCTTTTATTATATTTATTATATCAATAGGGCAAGCCTGGTCTATATAATAAAACATGTTAGGGTTGTGATGATTAATTTGCTGAATTTGAGTCAATTTGAACAAGAAATCAAATTATGCCTCTCTTCTTTCATGACTGCTCGACTTCGATGTTATGAATCGTTTCTATCCAGGAATGTTTTTTCGCAAGCGACAAAAACTTGACTTTGAAACTAGACAATCTCAATCTAACTAAGAGGTTTTGGTATTCCATCGAAGACAATGATCGATGGGCTAAAAGTTCTCTATATATTGCTAAATTTAAAGACAAGAACAGATTTAAATTGTGTTTTATTGTCTCTTTTTAACGGATTTAATACCTTAGCTAGCTCTTCCTTGGACTTCTTGACCTTCTTCGCTCCTTTCTTTTTTCCCCCAGATCTACAAGCGAAACAAATTCCAATAAATAATAAGACTGTAAGCATCTAAGTTGACTTACTTTTGAACTTGGACTGTGTTAATTTAAAATCGAACGAAATCTTTCCTAGCATACTTAGATTTTCCACTTTTCTTTTTCACAGGCATCTTCTAAGGAGTCACAAGTTGCTAAGTTCAATTAAAAGTTTATCAAAGACTTCGAAAAGTCAAAAAGTTCACTACTATGTCCCTTGGAATCAACCATCACCACAGTAACGACTCATTGGGGACTGCTGCCAAACAAAACACGCGCATGGCTTATTGGACTACATATTTTTCACAGGTCTGAAAACCGCGGGCTCGTGCATAGAGTCAAATCAACTTGAACGAAATCAGTTTGAGTCATTGCCAGTATTCAATTTAACAAACGAAAGTCTTTTTCGAGGGTCTTCGCACTACACACAGGGTTTTTGAATTGTAAACATGCATATCCTTGTGGGTTGGGTTTTTCTTTAAATTTTAGCACTCTCATTGGTCGCTCAATCCAGGTAATCATCCATCAAATATTGTTCCTCGCACGTGATTAGTTTAACTGCGTCCAGTGATCAGATATGTTCCAGTTCAAATTGAGGAATGTCCGATGATATACCTGAAGTAATGTTCAATAATTTTCAAACCTTACATCCAAACCGGTAATCCTTGATTAAAGTTTAATTCAAGATGCTAGGATGTTTTGTTGTCGTTGGAGAAGGAACAGATGAATGAAAAACAAATACGTGTAAGAATAAAAAGAATGGCATTATCTTACGAGCGAGTGTCACAGAATAAATTGCCTTCCCAGATCTACTACAACAGTCGTGAAAGCAAAAAGGCTGCGAGCTCGCTGCGTTTCTCTTAGGAGTTAAAGGTACTGTATAAAGTTTGTACTTTCTCGTTTAAAATGCTGCGAGTGGGCTTAGAATTAAATACTGTCCTATAGCTACAGAACAGTACTGAATTAATGCCGTTTGCTTTTGTTTCGGTTTGTAGAGGTGTTTTCCTTTCAGGAAGAATTATCTTTATTGATATGTACTCCAACGCGATCGTGCAGAGGAAAAAAAACGTATAGAGCTTCCGATAAAATGTTGATTCCATTTTCAGTTGAAAGACGGGGTTTGATTAAGGGCACTATCGGAGATGGAACAGTCAGCCCTATTGCATGTCCGCTTTGTAGTGTTGAGGAATAGCGCTCGTCTGAGGGTGTTTGATCTATGGGCGACTAATATACTAGAATGTCATTTTGCAATGGTTAAAAAGAGCCTAGTGCATAAAAGTAATTTCTAGAACCTAATCATTCGAATGTAAGTTTACAATTCCGCACCTCTTTTGCTTCCTTTATTTGTTGTCCCTCACCACTTTTAACGAGTAATTCATCCATCAAACATTTTAAACTTTTTAAAAGTTTTTACTTTTTTATTCATATTTTTAATGACATAACCGCATACCATGCGCTATCCAGTTCATAATTTACAGAAATTTCTCCATTGTAGTATATTTCTTGCTATCTTCCTTGTCGTTTCACCAGCTGACTTTTCAAAAATTGTCGTAACTCTGCGGTACACGAAGAAATGACGTCCTACAGAAGCAAACGACGAGAAAAATTAGCCTTAATTTACATCAAGCAGCCCAAAACAATCAAAACTCCAAGAATATCAGAAACAACAGCACTAATAGGAAGGATACTCTTTAAATGTTTGCCATTATAACTAACCTCCTCACATCCAGGAAAAAGTTGATGATAAACCTAAAAAATTCTCACCTGGAGGCACGCGCTCAAAACCAAACCCGAAGGCAAAAGCCCATCCTCCCCCCCCTGAGTCTACCAAATTATGATATCATATGCATGTGTTTTGGATCCGAAGAGAGACACGGCAATCATTCATACATTCCTTACTTCTTTTAACGTACAAATTCTTTACTCATCTTTATTAATTAACAACTTAACCTTTGATAAGCTTCTCAACTGATCCACTGGAGAAGATAGCACACAGTCACGGACAAAGTTAGTAACTTGGCGGCAGAAATCCAAGTGAAGAGGCTGGACAAATAGACAAATGAAAGATATCCACGTTAACTAAAATGCCTTTTCGCGCATGAAATTCATAACAGCAAGCCTAGAGTACCGTATTTACCCGCGAAACGGCACGATTCTCATCAATAGGTTTTTCTTTCTTTTTGCATTGTTTATTCCAATTTCTTTGTTAAATAAACAAATGACCAAAGAAATAGAGAAACATCATCAAAGACTTCAGCGGTCTCCCCTAAGTCTTACAGGTGGCTACAGAAAGTTAACTCTAAGTGTATTTCGAACTAAAAGCAGGAACCAATACCCAATGGAATATTCAGATGACCTCTAAGTTGTAATTTCCTTCACATCAGTGACTGAGTCAAGAAAGAAAAGTGGCCTCACTCACCGAAAAGTCAGCAGCCATATTTACCACGCCGTTCAGGCACTCTTTCCGAAGAAAGACAAAAGAGTTGTACATACACAGGGTGACTGTCAAAAAACCGCTGATCTTTGTTGCCTGCACACATATGATAATAAAGTTGTTTAGCAATACTATGCATCCTTGAATAATATCATTTTTATTTTTTTTATTTTTACCACGCAGGTAAGTGGATCAGAATAATTCAAGGGTGACTAGTTTCCCTTGATAGGGACGTTGACAACAATTCCTACAACTCTGGTTAACCCATTCCATTTCACTCCAAGGAGTGATAAGTACAAAGTATACAGATTTATCTCAAAATTCCAATGCATTGTCAAGCAATCAAATCGTAAATAAGGAAATTGTTCGCTGGGTGATGTTGTTCGATAGGGGAACTTAATTCACAGGAATAGCATGCATAACTTACATTAACTAATTTAAGGTAACCAGGTAAAAGAATCAGTTATGAAAGTAAAGTGAGCAACAGGGCTTCACTGATTAGCGGGGGAAAAAGCCAATTTCGTCTAGGCTTCTCTTCAGTGAAAAAACGAAAATGTCAGGCTTGAGGAATTTCCACTGTTAGACGTGTAAAAAGGAGTTTGGGAATGCTGCGGCGCACATTCATTAGATAACATTGAAACGATAGAAGTATACAATAGTATAATACGTGCACAATACCTCCTGTAATGCCTCATCAGGAAAGTTTGCAAAAAAGCTGTAAAATAAAGCGATAAAATGAAGCAAAAGAGGTCTCCAAAAACTATGCAATTAAAAAGATTACCAATGTATTGAAAAAAGAGGAGAAGGACTTTGTCACGCCACAAGCAACCACAGTCTACGGACTTCACAATTTCACTCATTTCGCCCCATCATGTCGGCAATCATGCACTGTCGCGATTGACAATTTTCCATTTCGATATTATATGATTCCACACCAATCTAGACTCTTCTCACTCTTTCTATAATTCCAATTCATATAAAGTCTGTTATTATGTTTTCAAGATCATAAACAGAGCACACGATATTATGTTTAAACAACATAGCACAGACCTGAAAAATACAGCTGGGTATAGCCTGATCAGCTGTTCGTTGAGAACCAGCGATCTGTACAAACATTAAAAGGTATAAATGGTAAGCCAATTCATAGAAAAGGTTCACGATCTCTTGAGACAATGGGTAGCATACCTTAGAGAAAGGAGTACTTCTCTGAATTCGCCACTTTCATCTACGATAAAAGAAACAAAAAGGATACCGTTATGTGGGAAAACGTATTTTGGATAAAAATCCCTAATTGTTCACAACTGGAGTTAATTATGAACCTTTCTCGAAGTGATGATTCCCAATTTAAGCATCTGCGGAGAGAAATCTTATACGCACTGCTGGGATCAATTTTTGATCATTCCATTCAATTTCTACAGTGTATATGAACTCTTTCGCAGTCATAATTTCACTTTATCTCCTCCACACAGCAACATATGAGTCTGTAATGCCCTTCTTCCGTTGCTATTAGCTTCATAGGTTAGTTTCTAATCCTTTCATCCCTAAAAGTGAACAAAACCTCCTAACATAATCAACACATATCTAGCAAGAAGGTAATAGGAGGTAAGAAAAATGTTAACGAAAGGATTTTGTTTGATTTATCACCAAATTCTCAGATAAAAACTTATAAGACAACTATAGCAAATAGTGAGGAGAATTTATCTCTAAATCTTGGGAGTGAAAGGGTTATAACATCGCACCGAATGGTGAAGTCGCAGGTAACATTCCAGCAGAAATTCTGAATTCTTAAAGGGTCGGTACGATATTAAATCATTAAGTATTTAAGCTTATTAACCTTACTTTGGTCTCTAAATTGGTAATTCCGACTTACCGATTCTGAACACGAATAGCGTCTTTGGGAAAGAAGTGAATAGTTTCTACAATAAAATAAAAATCGCTGTTTAAAAAACTAGAAGAACTTGTGTACAGAATGTAGGCATTAGGAAATATGAAAGAAAGAATTCTGAGTTCCCACAAAAAATTGAGCCACAAGCTTTCAGGATTTTGTACGGTAGTCCTTGATTCTAGCCTCAATTGTACGAGGGGCACATAAGTCATGATCCAGCTGACAAATAGCTATTTACTATAACTGAGCGTAATTTGTTTTTTTAACACTTCTACATAATGGAAACTTACCCAAGCAGAGTCCCTCAGGGCTTCGTTCTTACAGATCTGTTAAAATTAGGCCATAAAAATTACATACATATCATTAAATTTACATTTACAATTTACATGTAAGAAAATAACCTCAACTGACTGCCCCACCACGCTATCCATGTTTTCTATACCAGATATTCCCAGTAAGCGTGTTTATTTCTTCTGAGTCGCTGTCGTACTTTATTACGTCCATTTTGAAATCAATGATGATCTTAATTATCTGATTGGCTCTAAGAAATGCGATTCATTAACCATCGCATCAATATTTGCTCTGGAACACTTTCTTTTAATCTCAGGCGTCTTCCAACTATATCGAAAGTTTTAAGACGTTGATCCTTTAAATAACCTTTGTAGGAAACTGTATCAATGTCATCGGGGATAGTCTCCGAACACAGACCTTAATGTCTAAGATCTAAATATGATGCATAAATTTCCGATTTAAAATTCTAGAAAAAAAACGGGGTGTTATGACAAAAAGAAAAAAAGAATCTATCAATTAACTACGAACCTCATCGCCATGAAGAATCATCCGTGAAAATTCTGTCATGATGCAGTCAAATAAACACACAGCGACCTACAAAATTTCGTGAAAGTAAAATAAACGTTATTCGGTAAATGTGTGTCACTTTAAGAAATGTCAGTAAGAACATTGTTTGGATGAATTTAAAGCATATCGTTAGAATGTTCTTGAAATTGTGAAATTAACCATTTAAAGCGCTCACCTTCCGCATAAACTCTGTAGGACGTTTACTTTCTTGAAGGAATATCTTCATCACTTGACTAAAACAAAAGATACAGAAACAGTCTGAAAAAGCCGTTTACAAGCTGCCGAGCATATTGGTTCAAACGTTAGACAAGATTGGGCTACCTGTTCAAAGTATAAAGATTAACAGCGATAAACGATGCCACCAAATTCACGTCCACATGATCCAGATCTTCCAAGGAAACAGGTTGGGAGGTTTCAACTCTGCGCAAGAATAATGAAACTGAACATAAGCACAAAAACCAACTTTGTTACACGGGAATCTCTGTTTTGATGGACTGGTTTGATTGAAAACATTTCAGTGCTTATACATCGATTGATGTAACAGCATACAGATCGCGTGTCACATATGAGCTAAGAATATGGCCAACAAGTTCTTTAAGGTGATTGATACAACATCACCCGAGGAATCAAATAGTCTGAAGTTCAAATTCCCTGAGGGAAGGAGGGCAGTGTGGCGTCAAACCGTTTTTTTCTCAGCCCCACACTCGTTATAAATGGTTAACATCTCTCTTTTTTCATCAGCCTGAGAATTATGTTTTATTCGCCTGGCAAAGTGATTTTGCTTATGCTTGAGTTCAGTTTCTAACACATTCCCTAAGGGCACTGAATTTAAACATCGTAATACCTTTCCATTGTTAGTAAGGGTTCACTCAAATAAACTCTCGATACTACGAACAAACCTGTTTTTCCAGTTTAAGAGTAACTCAGCCTGGTTTAGTGACCCATGTGTAGTAACATCAACTTGGGTTATGGCCAAAGGTCTGAGCTGTTTCCAGTAATACTTACAAGAAAAAAAAATACAGATTTAGCCGAGCCGATTTAAAAGCAGAGAATACAATCGCAACGACTTTATCACGAGACGATGCAATTTTTCGCACTAATGAACAAGTCAGGCCAATTTGATCGATTGAGCGAGTTTATTCTATTTTCTCACTAAGGAGAATCTACTATAATTAGAAATCAAAGCAAACCTGCAACTTTAAAAGATAATGAGGGGAAAAAATGGATATATCATGGATGTTAAATTCAGTTGACGTGAGGTTGGGACAACGGAGATTAAGCTTTCCGTAATCGGTCGAACGCAATGCGGGTAAATACTGAGTTTTCCTGGTTGTTTTGTTCTTAATTTGCTTCTCTCGACAAAGCCGAACTTGGAATTTTACAAACAGTGTTCTGTAGAAACTCACCAGAGCAGAAGCAAAGAACAAGGGACAAGCCGTCATAAACTTCGACAGAAGCTGAGGGTTTCTGTAGAAAAAAGTTAAGGCAAAGAAAATGCTGTACACATACTGATAATTCACTCTGTTGGGGCTTATCCCGATTTCGATGGCATAAACAAACTAAGAGTTTTTCCACCTCTCCTACATAAGAGTCTAGTCCATAACCGGTTACTGCACAGTTTTCTTTCCAGGTTCCTCTTCAGTACAGTTGACAGGTACCTATTTCTACTCGTGCGTGGAGAGGGGCGCAGAGAGAGTAAAGTGTGTCTCCATACAACACAACACAACTTTCCTGCGGCATCGACGGAACTTTCAATTAGAAGTCCACCCTCACTCCCCGCTCCCTTGATCACAAAGTCAACGAGTCTTTCAGATTTTACTTAGTAAGTGATGTCTACAGTTTTTTGTACTTCGGAATAAAATAAAACAAAATCAACAGTGTTTATCATACCGTGATTCATGGAATGGTCTTCTAGTGAAAGTAAGCCAAGCCTTGGACAAAAAAAGGCAAATTAATATATCACTCGACACTGCTTCGCGTTTTTATGATTACGAGGAAATTTAATTTTTTTTGCTGCTGTTGTTGCTTTGCTTTTTTTTTTTTGGGGGGGGGGGAGAACATTTTTTAGAGCTCTTACATACACCATCTACAAATCGATTCATAAAGGAAAACAGGCTCACACAGGTACCTTGAAAATGAAGAGTGTAACATCAAAGGGAAGACAGCAATTGTCACTTATGTAAGGTCTCTAAGAAAGTGGGGGAAGAAAAAAGTGAGAAAATCCGTTAGTCCACAGCAAATATAAAGCAAGTTTCACTTGAATCTATTTGCTAACAGAGCAGGCGTTTAACTAGGGAAACACGACCGCTCATTTATCAGTAGTATGCCATCACTGCAAGCTAACACTTACTAGATACGCGTTGATGAAGTTTATCACGTGTGTAATTGATTGAGTGTCAAGACTGGAATCCATCTGATCAGCGAACAGAAGAAACGGAGGAAGATGCATGGCAAGACTGAAATCAAACAAACGAAGAAGAGGTCATTTAATGTTATGCCATAGACTGCATTTGGATTGGGTGTCTCAAAACTTGGATATATGTTATAACAATGGTCGAACAAAACAAGGTAAGACACTCAGCGAAACTGAAATTGAGACCTAAACGTTATTGGTTTTATTTTCGTGACCTGACTGGTTTAAAAGGAAGCGCGCATTTTCTGGACCAAGCGCGGTGAAGCAAAACGAAAGCAATCGCAGATTATTTTAAATTTGGCGTTCCTTTCAAAAATTTCTCAGAACCAGTGAATATCTTAGTACAATAAAGTTGTGCGGTTCTTACTTCATACATGACACCACAACAGAACTATTCAGAAGCTCATTATTTTGCGCTCCTCCGTTCTGGTTCCTAGCACTTGATTGAATCTGTCAGAGAAATAACACATATTGCCCCTCTTTGTTAACCCAAAGGTCTTTTCGTAATCTTGGAAAATCACACCAAACCAAGAACCAGCAAAGATTTCAACCACATGCCGTTAATACAACATCTAAATAGGTTAAGAGAGACGCAACTTCTCAGAGAGGTCGTCATCGAATGAAAAAAGACGTTCAAAATTTATTACAGAAATAGTTTGCCAAGACAGATTAAAAAGAAAAACAAACAAAATACAAAAAGATAAACTTAGATTAACAAGGACTGAAAAGAACGAATATTTGGTGAAAGCAGAAGCCACAACGAAAGTTTCAAGTAAACTAACATTTAAATTAAGGGTGCAAGTTTCGAAAGAACAATTCTCTTTACGGTGGACCAATCACATTATCAACTCAGTTGATAAAGCAAAACTAATGTTGTCTCCTTCGATTTCAAAACTCTGTGAAAAGAGCTAAAAAATATTTTCATGCACCGTATGGAGGGTTTTAAGAGCAGCTTTCAAGGTCTTGGTTGTGATGTGAAACCTTATATACATTTACTTTTTCCAGTCTGGAGTTGAACTGTTCGAGCAGCCAAGATCCGCACCAATTCTTCCCTGACGGAGATGAAGTGTTGTCATTTGAGTGCTGGGAGAGCATTGGGACGAGTTCCTACAGGGAACGAACATGATAAATTTGTCTTAATCACACGTAGCGTGTAAATCCTTATAATTCTACATCCTTTCTTTGCTTTTTACATTAAATGATCGTTGTCCGATATGGCGGGTGAAATTAGTATTTCACGTAAGGAAAATTCTCCAGTGCGAGGGAAGAAATCTTCCAGATAGCATTCATATGGAGCCTTTAACACCCAGAAGTGATTAACATGTAACTTCTCCCTAAAATATCCATACATTACTCAGTAAACAGATGATGAGAAAACTCAAAATTAACAGTTAGAAGTTGCTATCTTGTTTCGGAGAATAAGAAACAATCGAATGAAGGAGAGTCAGCAATCTTTTTACAGTAAGCAAAGATTCCGATCGTATTTTTGCTTCTAAATTCAACCGTTTTCTCCACATAAATCATTTCATTTCTACCGCTGCGTAATAACAGTAATTGTTTGACCGATGATGTACTCATAAAATAAACTTGGACTGGGATCCCTACCCAAGAATATACAGCAAAAAATAATTTCGCTGGTCAGAAATCAAATCCAACCCATTCTTTGCAGAGTTGAGCGTGTGGAGAATTAGGCTACAGCACAGGACGCATATAGATTGAAACAGATATTGGGTCCCGCCTAGAATATTAAAGCTTGCCAGAGTATGATTTAGAAGAGAAAAGTAATGTTACACTACCTGTAACAAATGAATCATGTCTTTTCGACTAATCTCCACATCATTTTGTTGTTGTGTAAACCTAATAAGTTAAAAGAGATGTCACCATTATCATTCCAGCACCATCCGCCGTAAAACTGTAAGAATGATAAAATAAGTAATAGAGTGCACGAGTCACAATTGCATGTCTCAGGGGTCACCTAAATCAACGAGATGGAGCTGCGCTGCACTTTTCGAGTGAATTCAATTGGAAATAAGGTCATATACGACCCTTCTGCTTTCTGTGTTAACTCTTTAATTCACTACTGAAGGACAGATAAGACTTCTCTACTGGTTTTTCCCAGACTTCTAAATTAAAATAAAATCTGTGAATCACCTGTGTTCAAAGTCGAGAAGAGCATGAAAAATAACGGAACACGCTTTCCTTGCAGAGCCGTCACAGCCACCCTGTGGGGATCCCTGGGGCAGAAAGTGGTCCAGTACTCTGTACTGATGGTAAATGCGCCTATCAAATATGAGAAAGAGAGCCAAACAGAATGAAAATCATCTTAAGTTGAACTCAGTATTTAAGGTATATCACTAAAAGATAGCACGATCGATAAGCGAGTTTGGTGCCCTAGTTTCAGCTGAGTTCAAGAAAAAAAAGGTTAAAAAGAATTGACTCGTACGGGTCGTCCTTGAGGTCATTCCTCTCTCGATACAGCCCAGTGAATCAAAATAGACAAGACATAATGTGCTAATGAAGGAAAGTTGAACTGAAACATCATTTTCAGAAGTAAAAAATCATATCAAGAGAAGATCATCTTCGTCTTTGTGCGTGAACAAAGACAATTTTAAAATCACAGGGGCATTTGAAGGATCGCATATTTATGTATGGTAACGGATTATTAGTGAATGCAACAAGAATAGCAACAACTAGTTTTGCAAAACCTCACTACCTACTTATACAAGTAAGTAGCATCAAAAGAATATATCTATATTTATACTCTCTTGGTAGCTGTCATACAAGGATTACATCAAATTTCACTCTTAATTCAGATTACCTGTCACTTTCAGGAAGAAAATCATCTCTGGCCGAGATACTGAGTTCCAATATACACCACTCATAAAAACACAACTGAGGGGAAAAAAACATCGCAATATACAGCTCACTAAAATTAGGTTGCCAAATCCTGGTACAGTCCAGACATGCCAATAAAGATCGAAGTACTTTTTAATTCACATACGTCAAGTGTTACCAGTCAGTGACCATTACTACTGGAGGCTCCACTCTCTGTAGCATGAAGCAACTGAGAGTATTACTTATCTCCCTGGTTGGGATGCTAATCAAACGCAGGTTACCCCCCCCCCCCCCCCCCCCGCAGTAAGTAACCACTGGTGAAGTGGCTCGTAAGCTGTATGAACAACCTACAGACGATATATCAGTCCTTCCCAGGATGCATCACAATTTCCAAATGATTGTTATAAGAGTTCAGAACTCAATTGGACCTTTCGATAGAGACAATACAATTTCTGTCTCTAGCTACATTCACCCTTTGAAGACGAATAATATAATTAGTTTTATAATACACAGCTATGTTGTCCAGAATGTGTCCAAAATTGAGAAGTTTTGTTTTCGTTTGTTTGCTGTTTATAATAATTTCCATTTACACAATGAGGAAGTGTGTAAGACATGTTTATTTTGCTATATGTACATGGATACCTCTCCTCCTTTCTCCCGCAGTTCCTGAAACTTTTGTAGAGAGATCAAATTCTTCACAATAGATAAGAGGTCTGAATGAAAAAAGTACCATGGTCAAATTAAGAAAATTTCTTTAAAATAAAAACGCTGCAATCTCACTCAAAATACAGCTACCTACGGGCAGGTAGACTATTCATTCTCTAAATGGCAAAGAAAATTAAGTTTGTCACAGTAACTGTTAATAATTACAGCAATTTTAGTTATTTTGCTCTTACAAAGTACTGTTCTTTGTTTAAGGCAATAAGTGAGTTTTGTATTTCACAGTTGTAAAGTCAGCTCACCTGAATCAAGTGCTGGTTTAAAGAAAAGCCTTTGTCCGTGTACATTCAAGCGATGAAAAAGGTAGAACATCTGGTACAAACAGAAGGTCTAAAGTTACCAAAAGAGGCACAATTCTCCAAACATTTTGAGACTTAATTAATGGTAACTTTTTAGCATCAGTTAACAATCGTTGACGTCGAGGTCTTCATTGGGTTCTATAACGTTGCAAAATCAGGGGAAGGTTTCCTCGCAAATCTTAATAATTCCAGAGGCAACGTAAATACAGTAAGAAAGGTGATAAGGAGCTCTTCAATCGAGAGTTGTGACACAAAAACCAGAGTAATCACAACTAGTAACGAGCACAATAGAATTCGTTTTCATTAGAACTGGTATTACTGGAAACTCAATTTAAAGACATGTACACTGCTGCCTTAAGCGCGGCAAAAGAAGGCTGACCAGGTCGCAGTCTGATTGGTTAAACAAGCGGTGGCGAGAGTTTTCTAAACCAATTACTCGCAAAAGGAAGGCAAAACCAATAAATCTCAGTTCACTTTCGACCCTCAATTGAAAACGGAAGGGTCGAAGTTTTCAATAACTTGAGTAACAACTGTATTACCTTTTGTAGCATGACTGAAGACAGATAGCCAGTAGATTCTACGATAAAACAGTGAGTGATTAATGAAGACAAAGCTATCGCTGAGAACAGAAAATGAGCCTCCTAACTATGAAAATGAAGTAAGAATGAAAATTTTAGGAAAATACTTAAAACAAAGTTAACAGTGTCGCTCAATTTAACAAAATGTTATCAAGTTTTTTAGTTTTTTCTCTAATTTTTTAGGGGGAGAGGAGATGGGGAATCAGTCCTTTCACACTCAGAAGTACTGCGAATTTATATTTAGATCGAAGGAGCGAAAGGATTAAAGGGAACCTTTCCTGACTCGAAACCTTCGTACAAAGTTGCCCCTTCCCTGAATTAACAATCCCTGGAAATAAAAGGTGATTCATGCATCTTAGAAACATTTAGCCTAAATTTCGTGAATTTCTCGTATCGATAAACATCCTCGTCCGCATGCTATATTGTTGCTCTCTTTTGTTCTCTATTGCCCAATTTTTTAAAAAACTTACATTTGTACCAAAAACAACTTAGACAACTGCTGCTCTTTCCAAAACGATTGCGAGGAAATCCCTTGTAATCTCAATCAGAGAATGAACAACCTACCTCCGGTGTTGGCGTCTATTTCTGCCGTATTCGAGGCGAACACTTTTAAGGCATGCTGCACATAAGAGCATGAAAACCTATTCAATAAAATACAACATAATTTTTGAGATGGTACGTTTTTGTTTTTCCATCCGTCTTCAAAAAGAGTAGTTCATGATAAAAATCGTGTTTCTCCCGATATGAGATTTAAAACTGAGATTTCTTAAGTGCCCTGAAGCGCCAAGCGTCAGAGCCGTGGAAACGAGTGGTAAAACCGCGAGAGGTTTGGGACGGTTTTTCCCACTTACAGCTTAGCCTCTCACCGCTTTTAAAGCGTTCACGAGCCGGTAGCAACGCAGCTCCATGCTTCGAACCCTAATAGTGATTTCCACAGACAGAAGACCTTTTCGGGGATACTCTCCGATCAGACTGTACCATAGACAGTTTGTTACTTGGTATAACATGTTTAAACCAAAGCAAGAAGCTGATATTCACTGTACCTCAGATAAAAGTACATCCAGCGCCTTGAACAGATAGGAATATGCTCACAAAGCGAATTGAGAAAGGAACAAATCTAAAGAACAAAAGAAAAAAGATGAAAGGATGGTTTTTATGGAAGACATTTTTTGAAATTTTACAACAAAAACGAATCAAATTTACGTCACTCATAAAAAAAGTTAAAAATAACGAAACTTCATACTTGTTACACCTCAAATTTGGGGGCACTTCTACGTATAAAACACAAACTGCCATTCCAACTTTTATTTATTAGTCACTTTTATTTTCCTTCCAACCCCTAGGGTGCCTTTTAAACGGATGTTCGATTCTACTTTTTTTTACACAGTGGAAATGGAAAGGAATCAATAACAGTTTTGATACAAAACTGCACACAACGTATTTCAAGTAAGAAAGAGATTTTCCGTAATAAAGTAGCCAATACTAATGACAAAGAGTTTTAAGGCTGTAGCAGAAAGAGCGATATACATTTTCTTACCGTTGTGATCTCGGAGGCGTTCCTTCCTGAATGATGTGTAACTCCTTGGAGAAGAACTGGAAGTAGAGTCTTTTGATTTGCACACAAATAACACAGAAACACAGCCAAACCACGCGTTTCTTCATTCGTTACTGACGAACCCTGAGATGGAACATCATGCAAATCACGGAAATAACGTTTTTATCAAAGAAGGTCATACATGTCCAGGAAGACAATAAAGTTATTGGAGCGCATATCGAATGAATGACGTAAAACTAAAACCAACTTATTCAAAACTGACGATCAAAGAAAAGAAAAAGAGAAATTTCCGCGAAAGTCAAGGGAAGTCAAAGCAAAAACAAGGCAAAAGTGTGAAGCGCGGGAAAACGCGGGTGACCAAGACGCGATCAGTTCTATTATGCATTTAATTGGTAGAGAATAGACCAATCACAGAGAGAAGTCAAGCAAAGACTAAGTAATTTCAAACCAGTAAAGTCGCCAATATTTAAATTTAGGTAACATTTGCGTCGTTCACTGCCATATGCAACTTGTATGTCTTAGTTCTAATGCAAAAAAGAAACAAGAATTAAATTTCGTTGCAGTTTTGTTTAATTTTGATGGTCAACACTTTCTGTTCAAATGAAAGGTTTTTTCTGCATCATACCTAAACAAAAACAGGCAATTACGAACAGACGTCGAACCTTCAAAAGCGCCACCGCTTAGCTACTCTTCATGATTGGGATTTACAGAATTATTTACAGTGTAATAACTAGCAGTATATATTGACCAACCTCGTAGCAACATTTCCTCCATAACTGACTATATAAGTTTTTGTGAAGCGGTGTTATTGATGAAAACATTGCTACAAATTGAGAAGCCCAATAATGCCTGTTTATACAAAAGATACAACGTGTCATTTACTTTCAAGGGTACGACGAGAACATCAGATCACAAAAGAGTATCGCGTGTTATTAGAGAAGCATTATATCACACACCGGTCTCACTATATGGTTCACAGTCCTCAATTAATTCTCTTAAATCTACGCTTTAATCTGCGAGTGATTTATGTTCCACGAAATGGGGAAACGGGGAAGGTTTTGAATTAGAGTCACAGGGATAAGAAGTAATCCGTATATGGTGCTTTTCAAATGAACGTTATGGAACAAACATTACAGTAATTACCACAGCCAACACCAACAAATGACAAGATTATATAAAAAAAAAACAAACAAAACAGACAGACAATAATGAAAGCTTAAAGAAAACACCTCGAGCATGGGAAAACGCCGATTATTAAGGTGTTGCATCTGATTGACCGAGAAGTCGGCGCGAGTCTTCAAGTCTGGACCAATCACAGAGCACGGGAAAGAAAAATAAATGCTATCGCGGATAGGTGTAAACGCTCAATCGAAAAGTTCTGTGATACAGAGCTTCGCTCGCCCAGTTTCAAAGGGTATTCTGAGGTTTACCTCTTTAAAAGATCCAACGATTCCGATGCGTGACTGTTTACAGCATCGCATGTTTGACAAAATGCATCCAGCAAAGTATTAACAACCTTTAAAGCAAAACATAGACATAAAAAAAAACTTGTAAAATTTAAAAAACGATCTCTGGCTAAAACTTTTAAAAAATACGAGCTTTCGGCTGTTTGCGCTACAGAAAAAGAGAAAGACAAACAGCCGAAAGCTCGTATTTTTTAAAAGTTTTAGCCAGAGATCGTTTTTTAAATTTTACAAGATGTCTTATCCTGGCTGCGGCCCCTCTATCTTTTCACATAAAAAAAAACAACTCTTTGGCCCATGCACTGGTGGAAATTATGTTTTCCATGCACGCTGACTGAATCACTTATTTCACATGCTTAATCCTTTCTTTCCAAAGATTTCATAGGTAGTTCTGTTCTCCTTTTTGTCCGGCATACAATCCTTACAATGTTAGTTTAGAGAATTTGGTATTAGGTAGATACAAATAATCCCCTCATTTATATCTTTATTTATTGAAAGTACTTATATACTTGATATTGTAAAGAGAAATTCTGTCTTGGTCACTCATGGTAGTTACAGGGTTAAATAAGCGTTTACATTATTTATAACATCATTGTATTGCAATAACAATTTACCAACCGGGTCAGTGCAAGTTGCTTCTATTTCGCTGACATCTAGTTCTACAAGCTGATTGGGTGACTGAGTTTCTTTGTTCATCTTTATCACTGAGTGTATAGTTCCAGAGATAATTGACAACTGAGACGAAATTCTCCCTGCAAAAACAAACAAAGTGCGAATAGTGCCATAAGACCACTGGATTGAATAAAATAGCTTTCAAAAGTCAAGAACAAGAAATCTTTAAAGGTGAATACTTCAAAACATGAACCTCATCATATGATATGTAAGTTTTGATATATATAGCTCCCACAAAATCGCGATATAAACGTGTACATTATGCTACAGTGGAATCACCTGAGTGTCTGGAAACATCGGTTCCTTTCAATGACTCAGTGACGAGCTTGGTAAATTTCTCTACAGATTTTGCAAGTTTTTCCATGCCACTCAAAGTCCCTTCGTCTTCTGAAGAACTCACTAAAAAAAACATACACACACAAACAAAATCAGAAAAGTACAAAAATCACCAAAAGGTTGCAAAAGTTATTGGGTGTTGGCCACTCACATGGCCTTGTTAAAGTTGATTCGAGAGAGTTGCGAGCGATGCAACTGACAACTACATACGAGACAAACCAAAAGGAAAACTGATACTAAGTAAAAAAAGATGTTGGAGACTAGGGACAGACTAGCTTGAACACCACGCGTGCAAACGGAAGGAACCAGGAGTCTGTTCAGGAACTTTATTTCACTCCCTGAGACTCTGTCTCACTTCTACTGCTTCAGCTCTTAGTACACGCTCTTAAATGATTTATTGGTAGGCATGTTTGGGCTTACAGAACAACTGACCTTGGCAGAGTTAACATGAAGTAAGGATGAATAAGTCTAGAAAGATCTAACGGAGAATGACATAGTTGAAACATTTCGACCTGGAACTATAATTCCCACCCTAATCACTGCTTGAAAATAATTATATCTGAACAACAAAGAGGTAAGAGAACAGTGGTACCCGGCTCACTTTCGGCCCATCCCTTTTCAGGCGACACCTCGATTCAAGGGAGACAAACATTGGTTCTGCCTTAAAAAAAAAAATTATCTCACCATTTCTCTATCCATTACACAGATTAACATGGATTACTAATGCAGATGATAATATCGTTATGGCGAAGATACAGAAATCGTGAGGTTGTTCTATTGAATCGTTGAAACTGTTTGAAGACAAATGTGAGACTTTCGAGACAATTAACAGCACTTTTGCTTACAAATTAACTCCTCCAACCACCCCCCTCCCTTAGAGAACACTTGTTGTAAGCAGAACAATGTATTAATGAGCCTCAAACCTTCAATCTGTTCAATGGTGATCTTCTCACAGGCCGACTGATATGCACTCAGCATACTCTTTGGAATTTTACCGGCTCTAATTAGAAAAAGAGCGCAAGTAATTACTACATGTTTGTACACTCATAGTTGTAGGCATCTGCCTAAAGATTACTGAAATGAAACAAACGATCTCAATAACAATAACTGCGAGAACAGAAAAAAAGAAGAAAAGAAACATTTCTGCTTTGGAGGTGTTAATAGGAATGCTTACGTGCTTAATACATCGATGAACTGAGCTCTTCCATCAGGCTCCTCGGGAACCTAAGAGTTACCAAAAAAAAAAAGGTTAGCTGCTGCTAATCTGTACAATGAACCTTTCGTCCATAGAATGGGGATGTAAGCTTTTGCCATCCGAGTTCAACAAAACGCCCTACGTCTCGTCGCAGAGACCAATATTTTTGTCTCTTATCTAGCAACCCTTAGAAATGGATTCAACATATCTCTCACAGAGACTTTTCCAGCTCGTGGTTGTTTTGTACATTTTATAATGGCCACACTGGTTTCCTTGAAAGGTGAGTACTATCTGAAATTGGCTTACAGAAAGTTTTGCAAAGCTTTTGTCATGAGTAAGAAAAAAACTAATTCTGATGATGACTTCAACTCAGTTTGTCGAGACAACTATCACTGTCAACGATAACAGTCCCTATCAGGCCTGACCAAGCCCAAACAATTACAATTCATTCTCGGCTGTCATTCCTGGTTCAAACGATAACTAAATCGCAAAAGTTGTACAATCGCCTGCTGATGGCACATTTACTGCCTGAAAAAGTGCTGCTTTGGGCACAATGTTAAAAACTAATAGGGACTAACAGCTAGACGATGGCTTTCATTTGAATTTCAGACATCAACTAAGCAGCTCTAATGCTTTGAAGCTGCATGACCTAGTCACGTTTGTCTCTCTATTTTCCTTACCATTTGCAAATAAATTTAATACTTTACAAACCTTTCTTGGAGTTAGCAATGCCGGCAAAAATCTTCCAATGAAATAAGGTTTCCTAAAAATGCTGAGTAGACAAAAACAATTTCTCCTGATAGTTAGGAAGTTACCATAGTTTGTGATTTAATGCAGTACGCACATGCATTACCTCCTTGAGAATGCTCTCTTAAATTTAATTTTTTTGGACTTTCCTGGTTTGCACTCCTAAAAAAATTTGATATGAGTTTTTCAAGATCGTCAATGCCTCTTTTGCGATTTTCCATCAATCGAAACTACTATTTTGCATGAAGGAGGTAAGTGTCTAAAGAAACTGTGGCGCTGCGTCGGTGGGAGAGTTTAACAAGGTAATTTGGTATCATCAACCGAGTTGATAACGTAAACTGGCCACAGTTAAGAGTTTCCAAGTTGACGTTTCGAGCGTTAGCCCTTCGTCAGAGCGAATATTTTGCAGTCTCCTTTAAATTCTAATTAGTTTCACGAGCCGTAAACAAAGGTCACACACAATGTTGAGAAGCTTTTTCAGACAGAATCAAAACGTTACCTTGCCTCCATAACAGTGCTCGGGACTTTCCCAGACTTCTCAAATGATTCGATAACTTTTTCAACATCTGAGGAGGCTTGTTCAAGTTGCTGTAGAAAGACGTATAATGTTTTAATCTTTTAAAAACTACCTTACCCTCTGTAAGGGCCTATTTACACGGTACGACTTTGTCGCATGCGACAAGCTTACGACAGGCTTACGACACGAATTGTTTCGTGTAAATCAAACCTACAACTCGCTTACAACTCTTAAGTCATGTCGTAGGCCTGTCGTAAGCTTGTCGCATGCGACAAAGTCGTGCCGTGTAAATAGGCCTTAAAGTCATTACAATTAAAATCTTCCACTCTCCCAAACTGGTTAATAATCCCAACAGCTCCGCACTTAAGTTTTATTTCCCTTTTTTGCGGCCTTTTTATGTAGTTTAATTTGCAGCCACTATAGATGTTGGTCTCGTCACGTGACTCAGGTAGAGTCGGACTCCGTAATTCGACTAAACAACGGCTTTAGTCAAAGACGATGTCGTTAGTCAGTGACTCAGGCTCACGCGGAAGTTGAAGAGATTTCAAACGCTCCCAACCGGAGTCAAAAAAGCAGAGTAATGGCCACGTTCCAATAGATACTTTACATACTTTAACACTACGCTATAAGAGATGGGTGGTTGCCTTACTACTGAATAAGATTCTTGTAAAAAAATCCTACATACTGCAAGCAGTGTTAAATGCACAAGAAGATTGTCATTATTATTATAACTATTATCATTGTCGTTATTATCATTTCAACCTTGGTATGTTCACTTTTCGCATCTGTTCCTGATGTTTCTTTACTATTCCCGTATATTCCCATCAGTTCTACCGGCTCCTGTCAAAAGAAACCAGTTTACAATAACCTGAAAAGATATACCAGAGAACCTGACGTTTCAATTACCTTTATATTCTTTGCAAACATGTTTCAAAATTGTCATTGCCTATAATCTGTACCTTTAAGTCCATGAGTCTGGTCTTGGCCAAAGACACATAATCAGTGACAAGTTCACGCAGCTTGGCCGGTACTTGAGGAGCTTTGATGACGTGAACCTGAAATTATCAATATGCGAGATGAACAAATTATAATTCAAAAGGAGTCTTGGAGAGTTTCTTTGTCTCAGAAATGGTGCAACCGCCAAAATCAAATGGACAATGCGCTCATAAAAATACAACAACTGCTCAGAACTCCTCTTAGAAAAAACGAACTAGGAAACCCGAAGGCTGCCGCTCAAGGACTGAGTAATTCTTTGTTACTTTTAAAAATAAGACAGCAATGATTGCAACCAATTTACTAAACTGATTAATGAACTTTCTACGAATGGCTAGCTCCAAATAGCCAGCTCCAAGGCTAGAATGATAGTTGTAGTACTCAACCTACCTGTACATGTACGAATGCCAACCTTTCCCTTTTCCAGTAGTTTGCATTAAATGCTCTACCAAATAAATATCACTCACGTTCCTGATTATTACCTTTAAATATTCTGGGGACTCATATGGTACAAGATCAGACAAGAACTTCACAAATAGCTGCACAGTTTTTCTGTTGTTTAATTTTGGGTTTCCTTGATCTCCAAATGTACTCTACAATCATGGGAAAAAAAAATTAGCCAGAAATATTTTAAAAAAACTTAGTACTTGTGCCATACAAAGAACCTCATTTGGCAAAAAACAGACTATGTAAATAATATCCTGTTAAAGCCATAGGATAACTCTATGGAATAATGATTTAGAGCTTGATAACTGTCACAAAAAATGAGCTTAACATACCCTCCACTGCATAAGACATATTTTACTATTAAATGTCTTCCCATACTCATGATAATTATGTAATTTAGTGTTATCAACTCAGTTGATAATACCAAATTACCCTGTTATACTCTCCCACTGATACAGCACCACAGTTTCTTTAGAAACTTACCTCCTACATTTATGATAATTATGATGAAATAGCTGCATTACACATATTTAACACTCACTTGAAACCAAGAGACATAAGGCTGACAGACATGGCCTCCTTGCTGTGTAACCTGCCTAATCACCAGGAACGCAATGCTCAGTGTAGAGCCGTTGTTGTTATTCAGTGCATCATTCACCAAATCACAGACATAACCTGGAGGAACAGTTCAAAAGCAATTATTAATAAGAGGTACCACTGTTGGTCATTATGTTGTAGCAATTATTGGATCTGTTGTAGCAATTATTGGATTTGAATAAATGAATCAAACATCATTACACCTTCCAGCATGCCTGCAGCCTCCTTCACAAGGACCACAAACACCGACAAAAATGCAAGGATTCCTTCCACATTAACCTTAAATGGATGGCAAAGAAAAATTAATTTTATAATGTTGATATGGAGTGCATTGAAAAATATTTGTTAATTGGCAAAAACACATCTTTGCTAAGTAATGCTGACTCAATTTTGACAGTTAAGTCACTCACATACCTTTTCCTTAAAGAAAGTATTCTTTAGTGACTCCATCACAGACATTGGATCAATGACTAAAAGAAACTAATGGCAACAGCAAACATTTATGTAATGGATGACTATAAAAAACAAATGCTAACATCTATTAGTCTCTTGATGCAATGTTTCTCTGAGTCAAGTATTTTCTTGCCTTTTTGGTTTGTCAAAACCTTTGCTAGCCCTCATTTTCAAGGCTTTTCACTCTCATTTCATTTTTACAAAGTTTAAGAAAACATGATGATGCAAATTAGTAAAGGGGCTATTTGTGCAGTTGTCAGGTGAAATAAAGTTAAAGGCTTACTTGTTCAAACACTCTTCTTGTTGCTTCACCCAATGACGAGAACTTCAATTCTTTTTGGTTACAAAAGGCTAAATGTAGCACTGACTTTTCTACAAGAATGACCATCAATAATGTATCATATTAGATTAACCACCTTACAAAAAATATAAAATACATGTACTAGGTTTGTCTCCTGTTGAGGATCATTTTTTCCTTCCGCAAATCCTGGTGTCAAGACTAACATTCATATTCAGTTTCTATGTCCAAAGACAATTGAGTATCCTAAGACCTTCAAAAAGACCTAACAACCATTTCTAAGTTATGTCAATATAACTTTATCATGAATTATCCAATGATAGGCTGGTGGCAATGAACAAGAAACAAATTGCCAATATTGAAATGAAAGACCAAACATTAGCCATAAGATCATGACAAATTGTCAGTTTTGATAGTGCCTCCCCCCCCCTAATCTCTGTGGGTCATCTGAAATGACTTGGGGATAACAATGGCAAACTCTCACTCTGCCTATAGGGTGTTCAGTGATTATCATGCATGTCTAAATGTTGTCTTACTGTTGTGTACCATAATAAGACTACTCCATGCAATTAAAATACCTTGTGCCATGCCACAAACTTGGAATCTGCATAATTTTGGTTAAAATAGTTTCATGTATGCCTTTCATGTTCATTTGTTTACATTGCTTGTTTATTCAGTCCTCAACATGGTAAAAAGTTGTTCTACTTTGCAACACTTACCAACATCTATTTGCATTGAAAAAAACCTAGTGAGCTGTCTTGCAAAAAACTTTTTTGTTGTAGTGCAAGGGACATCATTCAGCTTTCTAATAATCTCAAGGACACAAAACCTGAAAAACAGAAATCATTGGGAGATTATTAAAACCCCCATCTTGATCTTTTCTCACTAATCTTGTCTTGTTTTCTGGAACTTGGGCTAATACACTACACTTTGCTAGTAAAGAAGTCAAGGAATGACCACATCACTGTTTCAGATCTATTTTGAACAATTTAGTGCATTTCATGTAGATGTGCTGTGAGAATGAAATAAGATATCAATGGCTGTAATAAATTAGCATGAAAAGTGTGCAAAAATACATGATATACAATGTAACTATAGACTTTACACTAACAATTGTTTACATGCACCTGTCTGAGCTATTCTGTTCTAAAGAACTGTTTTCAACTTTCTTGCAGACTGAATAATCAGTCCTATCCACAACAATGTCCAAAATTTCTTGTGAAACCTGTGAAATAAAAACATAAGTGAAAGCATAATTTATTGAAACTTGTAGTCATTCTCAGGTAAGTGTTACATCAGTACAAAAGATGCAGTGAGAAGGTTAAAAAATTTATCTCATAAACAATTTTATTAATAACTCTATTTGGGGTTTTCTACTTCAACAAATTTCAAAATTTATAACCACTTCTATTTACTTATAGTCTGCCAGACTAAACTGAGAGCATCTAGGAACAGACTTGTTAATAGTGACACTAGGACTAAAATCACTAAATATTACCTTTTCAAATGAGCTGTTGGATCCTTCTTTCATTTTGCTTTCAGGAAAGGAAAATGTAAGCAATCGCCCTAAAAGATCTAGTGAGGCAAAGAAAAATGGCAGTTGAGGGAAAGAAGCAGGTTTCATCCATTTTGAACACTAATTAAAAGGTATGAACCATTTAAAATCATGCTTTTAACTTCAAGACTAGTGTTTATTTTTAAAAGGTTGAGTGTACCTGATAAAATATTTTCTTGCTTTTCCATGTCCATTATGTTTAAACAAAGTGCTATAAGTCCATCAGCGACTGCATCAACTGTCTCACTGTACTGCAAACAACTAGTAACAATAATGGAGAGGAACATTTACTGAAGGGTAGTTTTCATGAGTCATAAAGTTTTGCTGAACTTTCAAAAAATATTGTCTCAATTATTTAATGTAGCTGAATACTTAATATGCATTTTTCTTGATTGTAAAAGAATTGCAAGCAAATTAAGCTGATACATGTATTGCACACATGTCACTAACTATGCTATAAAAGCTAGACACTTGCTTTTTTCATGAACAATATTCACTCCTTACCAAGCTAAATATGTGTTAAAGGAAACTATGAAGTTTTTATGAAGCATCCAGACAACTTCCAATGGAATAGTGGGACCCTGAAATAGAAAGAACTTAGGCATGAAGTAATAGTTTATCATGTTCAAAACAAAGCAGCCAGTCTTACCAGCATTCTAAGCCAGACTTACTTTGAATTACTCATTTTAATACTTCAATAATGAACTAAGTAAGTTAATATTCATACATAGCTAAATATAAGTCCTCTCTTTTTTGGGACCCTGATAGTTCAAACCCTCTTTCAAAATGATAGGGGCAAAATGTTAGAATCTAAAAAAACTGATTAATCAACTAAAGTTCATCCATCCAATAACAGTTACAACTGTCATCTTTAACATTAATGATCATTTTTTTCACTTCGGAACAGTTATACTGTTGGTTATACTGTTTAATTTTCGTACTACATCAAGTTATCAAAACCAAAATACTTTTGAAAGTGTAACAAATTCAGTATTTTATATCTTATAAGACATTTTGGTGTGTAGTATCACTGAATATTTGTTACAAGTTGTGCTGTATTTTGACCAGCCAGTAGGATGAGGAAAAATAGAAACAAGTAAAAATTATCAAGCTACAGCTGACAAAAATGTCTAATAAGTTATCCATTATCCAACTGTTTTTTTTTTCTACCAAGTGTTTCTGGTCATTTCTCGGAAGACAAGAAAGCAAAGTGGATAGAGTAATAAACCGTGCATAGCCGACTAGTCAAACAGGTTTTATTTTACAGCACAAAAAAAAAACCAGCTATACAATATCACAGGATATTTGTACTCTATTCATCCATCATTTGTACTCTTCTTTGTGCAGTTGGATAATAAAATCACATACCAAATAGTAAATACAGTCAGTTAAGTTATACACCTTGGTGGTCAAATGTTTTGTGAAGTACACTCTGTTAAAACACTGTTCAGACAACATGTTCTTTATCAACTCCAAAACAGCCATTACAGATTCCTGAAATGGTAAGAAATTGTGATACAGTTTATCAAAATAAAACTTACAACAATTAATCTAGGAATATTAAGGGTTTTTGTGACAAGTGATCATTTTTCTTCCCATTACTAGCTTCAACTAGTATGTTCTATTTAATAATTAGTTTATAGACATAAGATTTTTATCACATGATAACAGAAGATATTCCAAGGTTAGAATTACCATCTTACAAATGAATATATCTTAATTACCAGTTGTTCCTTTGATAAAAGTTGTTCAGAGGAGCTGCAAACAGCAATAAGTCTTCCACTCAGCCTTTCTGCAGCCAATAATTCTAAAGGACAAGCTGCCTTAGAAGCCTGACATTTTAGCAGATCAAAGCAACTTTTTACTGAAAAACAAGTATAAAAAAAAGCAAGCACAAAAACTATTAATATTAATTGACCATGGTTCTTAAGGTTCTCTTCTACCGTCTGGCAAATAAAGAAATATTTCTTTAAATAGTTCACTGCAACTCAGCTTCCCCCCAAAAGTTCTTCTTTATTTTAAGCCTGACAAGTTAGAGAAATTTAAAAAACTGGTATGTAAATAAAGCAAGATGACAGTCTTGACTAGAAACTTGATCCTTGATCCTTAACCATTTCCAGAAAGGAGAATCAAGAATTGAGTATCAAGATGCTCACAGAGCTCTGCAAGGATCTTGATTAGCAATTTCCAGAAAGCCACACTACACCATTATACTAAATTCACATTGATTTGATTATCATCCAGCATGTACTTCTAAAATCAGCAAGATCAGCTGTGTTGAGAGATTCCTGGCTATCTATAGTTTGTTTTTTCCTTCACCATATCATTCAATATTTTAATTTCTAAGTAACACAATTACAATTAACTCACCACTAAGAGAAGAGCACAATTCGAACTTTGGATTTTTATGGTGTGGATCACATTCATCATGATCTTCACTCTGTAAGATACAACCGGACTAAAGGGAATGTTTAATGCAGCCATAAAAAGTTATTTTCAAAGAAGCTTTTCAGAATCTTAACAGATCAATGAGACCATTAGAAATATAAATAATTCATCATTCATCTCAATTCCCACAATTTCCTTCCTATGAAGTGGAACTTACTTACCAAATAAAGAAAAACAGAATTCTACATTTTCAAGAGCTTCAGTCTCTCACTTTTCCTCCTAAATTGACCCATGATTTTCTTTCAAAATTGAATATTTATATCTGCTACTTTCTTTTCAACATCACAAACACCAACCACATAAAATCTTTAACCTGGATATGTCTTATTCAGGACCACATTGTGCATATGCACCCTACCAGATAAAAAAAATTTGGCTTTTAATTGCCTTGTTCCAGTCTCTTAACACAAACTGATAGAACTAAAAGGAAACACACAAAACCAAAATTTTGTTTCAAGCATTAGCCCTTGATGAAGGGCTAGCACTCAAAACATCAGCTTTAAAACTCTTTACTGTGGCCAATTTATGTTATCAACTCAGTTGATAATACTTAATTACCCTGTTATACTCTACCACCAATACAGCACCACACCTTCTTTAGAAAAATACCCCCTTTGTTCATTAATCTTTTTTTTTTTTTTAATTTGGTTGAGTTAAAATTTAATTGATTTCCTCTTGTGTTGCAAACAATGTCTCAATCCAATTCAAAATGAACAGGAAACCATCGCTGACCTCTCTCAATATGCCCTCGAAACTGAAATTATCATTCACCATTTGTAGAACAGCCTTCTTTAGTTCATCCACAGATCCATCAGTGCTTGCAGATTCTTTGATCTGAGTGCTTTCTACGAAAAAAGAACATCTATTCAAAAATAACTTATGGATATTTCATTAAATCATCAATTTACAAAGAGGTGTCTTTTCACTGAAAAAAGAAATAATCAAAATATGCAGACAGTTTGTTTTTATAGTTATCCTTTGCTTGGCTGAAAAAGGTGCACTCTGACTGTAATTTGCTTCGGGCGGATAACCTTATTATATCCGCCACTAGACTATTACAGCAAGTCCCAAGTGCTCGAAAATCAACACTTCCAAAAAATGATTATCGGTTGAAAGTCTTCCATATTATTTTTGTTAAATTTGACGGCAAAGATTTGGTGAATCTCCACATTTCACTCCCCTGGCTAAGATTGCTTGCACTCCAATGCACACTGCAGCTCTTTAGCTTCCAACGCTCACAATAAGTTGCTCAAAATAGAAGTTAACCCTATGACCTGAACAACAATATGAAAAGTTTCCTGATTGAGATTTCACAATGTTGTAATTTTAAATTTCACAGCTATACTTCTTTAATCCTATAAATTCTTTTGTTCGAGTGCTTAGCCTCCTAAAACAGTGGTGTGTAATTTCGATTATAAAAGTCTTGACATGTACACACCTAACAATCGCTTGAATTTGTGCTGAGCATTCTCCCCAATATTACCGTCTGCATAACTTTCTCTGGAACGTTTAGTTCTGCAATACGACTCAAGTTCCATACTTCATCAAAGCAAAACCTCAACAATACATTATTTTCAGCTGGAAAACACAAAAGAAAGTTTTTCACATTCCAATTGTGCGCCAATTCAACAAAAACGACCAGGCGACCGCCAATAGCTTTTAAACTTCATGTATGAATACACAAAGTATCTTTATTTTTGCAAGCAGCGCAGCCTGGCCTTAACGACGTCACATAGCTTTCTTTTTACGCGCGCCGTTTGAGCTCTAGAAGATGGCGTCGGTTAGGTCACCCCTCTCGTCGGAGTCCGAAGGGGAGCTTTATGAGGTAAGAGGCCGTTACACGTTATTAATTAACTGACTGGCTTTTCTTTTCAACAGGAGGTTTTCCCCTTTGGAGCTTATTCTGTTTTTTCCTCGGTAAGAGAACGAAGATTACAGTTTTGCCTAAAATCTTCGATCTGCTAGCTGCTTTATCTGATTCGTCCGAATTTACAATGCTTGCTCAATCGGTAGCGATTATTATTATGTAATGGCATTATTTGTTTAAATGCTTAGACTGGAGCTTTGTAGCGTTTACTTTTCAGTCAATGCGATCCCTGGGTACTATTTGGGCTTGTAGAAAATGATCCTCGATCGAATAAATTTACTCTGCGCTTTCTCTGTCGAATGCACTGGATACTATCAATTACGAAATCGATTAAGTGTTCTTATTATCGTCCTTTATGCAAAATGTTGGAGAACGACCTACGACCTACGATGTATTTTAAGAATGATTAAGTTGAAATTCCTTTAGTTTGAATTTTGTTTTTCTCTGTTTCAAGATTGTGGTGGAACATCTTGAAACATGGGGAAGTACACATAAAACTAGATGAAAATATTTTGACCCGAAAGGCATTTTAAAGTACAAAATATATGTCCACACAACGATACATTTGTATTCCAGGTTGAAAAGCTTCTTGGAAAAAGAACTCACAATGGCAAAGTGGAGTATCTCATACGCTGGAAAGGCTGCAGGAAAGAGGACGACTCATGGGAACCAGTGAAGAATTTGAAGGGCTGCCAACCTTTGATTAAACACTTTAACAAAACACGTTCTCCTTCTCCAGGGAGAAAGGCCAAGACACCAAAGGTAAACTTTTTACATGTTTTTGTAATCTTACAGCTGTATCTTTCTGTTCAAGACTTATGATTACATGATTATTGAGAACTCATGTTGTAAACTTTATTATACAAGTTGAGGGTTTATTGGTGGGGCAGAATTAAAAATATATAACTCATAATACACATTGATTTTGTATTTCTCTCTCCGTCTTTGACAGAAGTCTCAAATAATACAAAAAGTACAGACAACAACAACACCAAAAGTTGAAGAGTACACTAAACTGAAAACCCCAAGCACTCAATCATCAGATTTTGTGATTCTTCATAGGAAAAAAGGTGGATTCTTTTAACTGTATGAAGCTATTTTAAAGATTTAACAGCCACATATTCCTTGGAAGTACACAAAGTTTGTCCCAATTTTGTTTGAACTTCCTTAGCCTTTGCAAATACTGTACTTGATAGATTCTGAGGTTGATGCTTATTCTAGGGTTGTTATGTACTGTAAGCTTTATTGACTTGATGTTTAAGAATTAAATGCTAAGTGGAGTTGACTAATGCTGGATGTTTTTATAACTGCACATTCTTCCAATTGCTGTTTTTTTCAAAAACTGTCACAATATCAAGCACCCTATAATAAGTTCAGCCTTCTGTTGACTAATGAACAGTTTTCACTCACTCGCAGGTTATTTTCTGTGCAATCTAACCATAGATAATTTGAATTAACAGACAGATTACTGAGAATATTTGGAATCAACTGTGTATTATTCAAATGTCATATTTTGTTTTTACTCTTTGCATAAAATGTGCCAGTTCGGTCAAGCTTGGCTGGGAAAGGGGTCATTCAGCCACAGTGAAATGAATCTTCAAACTGTTTCCTGCTTGGACGTTCCATTTTCTCTTGACTCTTCTGTATTGTGATTAAATGAGGTTAAAATATGCATGCACACTACTTCAATAGAAGTATTCATAAATTTTTTTTTTTTACTTTTTGTATTCATTTGTCGTCAACTTCTGACTACCCAAACTTTTTTCAATGTCTGTGGAAGGTTTGAGTCATTGGGAATTGACTGAACTTTTTTGAACTCACATGTGGGATATGTTCACTTGACTCACAGGGCCAATAACTTACAAACAAGAAAAAAAAGAAGAAAAAGAAGTTGAGATTACTACAAAGACAGACACTGTGGGGGAGATAAAAATTGAGGAAAAGAAACCCATCACAGAAGAAGAGCCTTCCAAACCTTTACCCAAGGAAAAGACTACTGCAGTAGCAGTCAATGCAAGAAAGGAAGTTTTAAAAGTTTTCACTGCGTTAGTTGTCTTAACATTTTTCATTCTTATTTTATTCTCATTTTTTCGTGTTGTAGGAGATAAGTAAGTGTTTGCAATTTAGTGCTTTTACACAAAGGTTTTAACTTGATTTTATAATACATTTATATTTGTTTATATTTTGTGGTAGCAGCTTAGGGAGTTATGAATGAGTATTAGCAGGTTATGGATGTGTGGAAGATACTACATTGCCACAGGGATATGGAATCTGTCTCTGCTTTTTTTTTTTTTTTTTTTTTTCTTTTTGATGTCTCTCACTTTTTAACTTTGCTCATCTTCTCAAGACAAGAAGAGAAATTCAAGAGGATAAATACTGAAACTCAAAGAAATGTGAAAGTTTACTTTTAAGCCCAAAGGGGTTTGTAGGCTTTATTATCAAGTGCACATTTAACAATTTTACTGAGTGCCAAATTGAAGATTCTGCATTGAGAAAATCTAAGACACACCTTTCTTGTAATGCATACAGAGGCTTGCAGCATATGTACTCATGCTTGAATGCTGCAATAAGGTGGTGCATCAGAGCTCTACAGACCATTATTTTCCCAATTACAAGTAGATTTCCTGGAATTTTCAAGTAGCAACACTACAACCCATAAATATCAGATCAGGAATGCTCCTTACATACATGTAAGGTCATCTGATCTTGTCAACTGTTCACTGCAATGCATAATGTGTTGATGCTTTAAAGAGGAGTTACAGTTTTAGACAGCCTTTTGACTCTCCACCCCAATACTATTTACAATTTACAGTTTTTTTTTTTGCTTGGGCAATTTTGTTATTCCACTGAACTCTAAAATTTTTGGAACATTCTCAAGTTTGGTCAGTATTTTAATCTCAAACAAATTCAGATTTTTTTTGACAAACCCAAAGTCTGAAGATTCATTTTCTTAGTTGAAAGTTTTAAAGCCAAGACAGTACCTTAAGACTTGTGCTTCAGAGGTGTGTTAACTAACCAGAGGTATAAATTTTTCAGGAAAAGTCTTTCATTTCAATAATTGATAGTATTTATTTTTTTATGTCAATGCATCAGGTGATAATAATTATTTTATGTCTTTCATACATGTTTGTAATGGATACAAACTATGTGTACCTGATAACTGGGAAGTGCTGCCAGTTGAAACAAATACTTCTAGTCATAGCTTTGTACAGTTTTTTAGTGATAGTTGAAATTAAACACTGTAGAAACGCCAGTTCTAACAAGAGATATTAAAGAAACATTTGAAGAATTGCCAGTTATTGATTACGTGATGGATAAAGGGAAGAATTGAGGATCTAGGCTAGAGACTATGGATTGTTTTTGTCCTCAGAGCGTTTTTCGGTTTATTGTTGTAAAAACCAAAACCTGAGAACAAAGGTAAATGCTATAGTAAAAGTTCTTGGTGAGACAAAGGAAAAAGAGCGCGAATCGTTTTGCATCTGATTGGTTTATAGGGAGGTGCGAGGTTTTTACAGAACTTAGTGAAGCAATAATATCGCGGATGGTTTTGGATACTATTGAAAAATACTCTGTTGTCTTTTGATGTAGTCGCCATCACAACTTTTTGCCGAGTTAACTTTAGCCTCAATAATATTTACGATATGGTCTGAAACCTCCCTTGTTGTGTTCCAGTCATCTATTGTTCGAGCACGTGAAGTTGAGGAGTCGTATAAAGAGAGACAATTACAAGTATGTAAGACTTGTCATATGTGGCTGTAAGGGGAGCAAAGTTAGGTTAGAAGTGGCTTTTTTCAGCCATGCACTGATAACTACAAAGTTACAAGTTTAGTTGCTTTGGTGAGCGAAAGAAACGCTAAGTTTATTACTCACTAGAAGTTGATGAAAGTGAATTGCGTTTCGAACGCAATCATTTCTTCATCAGTTGGAGGGTAACGATGAACGTCTTGGGAAGAATTAGTTAGAAAGCAAACACAGTTTTGTCTTTTGGCTCAACTTGATTCACTTTTTTTAAAAGTTCCTAAGACAGTGCAAAACGAGGATTTTTTTTTTCTTTCTTTTCATTGTGTCGTTCGCATAAATTTTATAAGTTGGCAAGGACTTCATTGACCATGCCCAGCATTTCTGACCCAAAACATGGGATCCATGAACAAATTATCTGGGGCGGAAGTTTCTGAAGAAACTGTGGTGCTGCTTCTGTAGAAGAGTAAACAAGGTAATTTTGTACTCCCATTTGAGTTAAGAGTTTCAAAACTGACGTTTCGGGCGTTAGCCCTTCGTCAGAGCGAATGTTTCGCGATCACGAAGGGCTAACGCTCGAAACGTCAGTTTTGAAACTCTTTATGGTGGCCAATTTACGTTAGCAACTCAGTTGATAATGCTTAATTACCCGAATTACTTACGAACTGGCTTTAAATACTTGTGCGGTATCGAACAAGCGTAACCAGTAAAGATGGCTAGATATTGGCCATGTTCTTTTTTTTGCGACGAAGTCTAGGTCTTAAAAAACGCGAAAGAGAGCGAGGCTAATACCCAGCTATTTTGAATGAACAAGCTTGGTCAATAAAAGATTTATTATATAGCAAAAATATTTCGCTTGATTAGGAATCAAGAAC
The DNA here is from genome assembly GCF_036669915.1 of Pocillopora verrucosa. Taxonomy (NCBI): domain Eukaryota; kingdom Metazoa; phylum Cnidaria; class Anthozoa; order Scleractinia; family Pocilloporidae; genus Pocillopora; species Pocillopora verrucosa. The sequence continues at coordinate 30,322,271 of NC_089314.1, read as the reverse complement.
GACTTATTTCGAAAGCCGGGAAAGAAAGCCAAATGTGTTTATAACACAATAAACCCACAAGAGTCGTTTATATTTTGAGTTTGTCTGTCTTCTTTTTGTCTGCCGCTTTTTGTGACTTCATCGCCGACATTGTCCAAGAAAGTCTGCCCCGAGCAATTTTTTCTTTCGCGGGATCAACGCGGGCAACCCGAGCGGGCAAAACGGGCCCATCTCGCCCACTCTGCCTATGGGCGCTGCCAGTTTTTCTTAGTTTTTACGTGACGTCACCGAAATTTAAAAAGAAGGAAGTGACAATCCTTTCAAAATTTTAGCTTAGTTAGTCATAAGAACAACTGAAGACTTATCTTTCACAAATTTTGAGTTTAAGACAAACGTTTCCCAAATTTAAAGACAAATCAAAGGAGAGAGAGGAAACATGTGGCCAGACAAGTGGGCCTAAAAGACGGTATGTTTTACAAAAGGATATAAACATATTTAACAAATACAGATGGAGTGATAAAATGGCTCTCGATCCATTTAAAAACACTCTAGGCGTGAGCTCTGTAAACGAGAACAAATGATAAAACATATTGCTGCAAACCTTGATCATTTCAGCCATCTTAGAAAAATACATCCACTAGGCTTGCGTATCTCCCTCGCTCTCCCTTCGTTTGCGTTGGACATGAGAACACTCTTGTGTTCGTATTTCCGTTTGCATTTGGATCGCACGTGTGGACAAGGCTGAAGAGAGTACCACTGACAATTCTAGTACTTAGCAAGAGCGCTTTTAGTTAAGAAGAACCTCCTTAAGACCTGTTATGCAATAATGTGAATCGAACTCATCGAGGTTGCTGAATTGACTGCAGACATCGTAAAACCACGTATGTACAAAGAATATGTTAGAATGATATTTTCACAAACCAAATCAAAAGGAAACGTAAGTTTCTGATATAAAAAATAAGTCTTTAACCGCGCTTTTGGCAGCTCACGCCAAATAGAATTTAATCAAGTTGTTATGTAATTCCACTCTTTTAGAGTATAATTTAAGAAAATATAATTTTGACGCCCGTCAGGCCACCAGCGAATACAATCTGACAAATTTGCCAATCGATGAAAAATGTCTTCGTTAAATACATCAACATAGAAAATCTCTAAAACACACTTGTAAGGGAAAAACTCTCACATTTTTCTTTCAAATATTTAACTCCTAAATAGTTGTCAAGTAATATACACTCATCGTTTTACTTCAGAGGTTTTTTCGGGACATTACCTCAAGTTCAGCAGTAAGAAAATTAATTTCCATCATGGCTCTTACATCCTTTAATGCCAGTAAAAATTTCTAACTAAAGAGTAAACTGTTCATGCGAGGTAAATTCCCAAAAATAAATGTTTAAATGAGATTGTCTTTCTTACTGCCATCATTATGCAATCATCTAGAAAGTTCACAGGGTGCCGGATGTCCATTTATGTGTATTGTCTAACTGCGCCACTTATCTTATCAGATTTTTTTTTAAGTTGAAGTTATCAATTGCCTAAGTTGAAAACGATGAATAAACCTCTGTGGCGAATTTCGATTATCCGTTTTCTAGAACCTCTTGTACTCCTTTTAAAATCCAGAAATTTGTCTTTCTTTCATTCTCTTTCTCCAAACTGCTCCAAAGAACGACTGATATTTTCAAACTTCACCACGACGACGGTTCAACTACCTTTATCGACCTCATTTGATAGTAAACAAAAGATTTTGCACGCCCACACTGCAGTTTGTTTAGAACCAATACCCTCTTTTCCAAGATAACCTTCAACAACTATTTCAGAAAACCGTGCTGTTTTGAGCACCAAGCTTGCGAAAGTAGCCTTTCTGTCAGATTAACCCGAGACAAGTACCCAAACGAATACTCAAATCCTTCGCCTTCGCGGCGAAAGCGAATATACCAGAAACGATTTCACTCTAATAATAAATTGAGTTAGAGGCAAGATTGCCTTAATTTGGTTTAGCTCTCCAGGGTTTCTTCCATTCCAATCTCTTTGATGCTCGCCCGATCATATAAATTACGGTACACTTGTCATCAAAATGAGCAAATGGTGGCAACTTACGCTACTTCTATGATGATATTGTTTTTTGAATCTCACTTTGAAAGTGTATGAGTAACTTATGAATAAATCTTATATAATAGGAACACTAGTGTCCGAAAACCCCCAATACGCGATGTGTGAGTAAACCTCCTGCCTGCAGTTTTTAATTCAACCAATTACTCTCCAGTAATTACTGTTTATCTCGCAGACAAACATCAGTAATTGGTCTATTCCTTACTAAAAATATTTCATGGCGCACATAGGCAATGTATTCTTTCAACTTGAACGGCAATGTTCAGCTGTATCAGTGTTGCAATATAATTTGGAAACCCTTTTACTGCTCCAGCTGCATGCTTCATGACTTGCCAACTTTCATTTGTAACTTGAGTGCTATGTTTGATAACACTCTCCACCGCCGTCGCTCCCTTCGTAACTTTTTTATTAGCCTCTGTCAGAACGCTTGATTCTATTTGATGTCATTATGTTTGTAACCGATTATTTTCTCTGTCTTTAATTAGTGCAGACAGTCAAACCATGGAAGCGAAAAATGAGGTCAAATTACAGGCGGCCCAAGCTCCAGCTGTTAGATAATCATCTTGCGAACTAGGAGTCATAGCAAAATTATAAGAGTTTGTATGGGAATATTTACGACCGCTCTTAGGAATAAAAAAAAAAAAAACTCAATAAAAATACCTCCCTTTACTTCCACAATGCATTGCTTATTGTCTGACCGCTTACTATGTTGAAAAGAACTCATTTTAGCGAGTTATTCATTTCTACGTTTACTACATAAGAGCTGAAGCCCTCTTATGTGGCAAACCTGAGCGGTCAGACAACAAGCAGTGTACTGTGAAAGTAAAGTGAGGTACTTTCGTTGAGAATTTGATTGTATTTTTTTATAGCTATGAGCGGTCGTAAATATTCCCATTCAAACTCTTGTAATTTCGCCATGAAGATGATTATTTCTCAGCTGGAGCTTGGGTCTACTGTGGTCAAAAACAAGTTTTTATTGTGTATTACAAATTCTTCGTTAGCACAGGATTAACTTTATATAATTGAAAAAGCAACATCTATTAGGCTTCCTTTTTTTAAAGAGTTTTATTATATTGCTGTTTCAGATTTTACATGTTTTGGGCTCACCCTAAGAGAATACAGCTTTACCCTGAGCATTGTGTGTGGTGGCTTGTTCCCAGAGAACATGCAATCAAACAGTCTGACTACTCTTTCAGTTGCGCTCTTGTAAGACCAACTGGCACCTAGTCATTTGTGAAGAAACTGTCCGACGTTTTGGACCTTGAAAAGCTGAAGAACAGAGAAAACAATATAAAAATGATGGATATCACTACTGCCTTTCACCGCATCAAAGACGTAAAGCCAGATCTAGCTTTAGTTCACTTTCTCTATTTGAAAATAATGATATCTCATAGAATTCATCTATTTGAGTTGGTCAGATAGCTATTGAGTTTTCGAATTCATATTATATCAACACATGCTTAAACGAAGTGTGTATGTTGTTACAACCCTGATATGTGGCTAAATAACATCGATGTCATCTTGGCTCTCAGTCATTTTAAATTCGAATTCCATGAGTGATAAGTTTACAGTTAGTGTGGGTTAACGTTTTCAGTGCGCTATTCGTATTATTCATTCCTCGACAGCGCGAGCTAAGAAAATTATAGCTTGGCTTCAGGTGTGTTGCATAACATCAGTGTCGCCCCGATTTTTTTTTCGCCTTTAGATTTAGTAAATGATCAGCTTATCATAAAGCTGATTACCGTGTTCATCGTCCAAAGGCATATGTCAACGGTAGAACGGGCAAAAGTGTCGCAATAGATATCATTGCATAACACTTACGGCCGTTCACAACTTACAGCATGGAAATGTGACACGTTTTTGTAGACTCTCGCTGTGTCTTTAATTGCTGCATTGGTGTAAACTTACGGTGCAGCTTCCCGCATTAATACCAAGAAGGAAAACTAGACTCGCTGTGAGACAAAGAAAGGCCAGACTATGAGTTAATCTTATCAAATGTATGAGTAAAGTACTCGCTTTTTTCAAAAGCCCAGTGCAAAGCTCTGTCGTGTTATATTATTGCTCAAAACCGAATTGTAAGTTATGGTAGAGTGTCACTGAGCTACAGTGAGAATGATAAATTAAGCGTGTCATTGCCAAAAACATTACTGCACTCACAGAAATTTGCCCCAGACTTTCTAAAGGGTCATGGTTGTTATGTCACGGAGTGTAGTGACAATCGTTCTTCTTCTAAGGGATTCCCTCACCTGACAGTCAGACTACGGGATAGAATATGAAATTCATCTTTGAAGGAATGTTAGACAAACAGCTATTCTTAAACACCGTAATGATCATCGAACAAGTGCCGTTGATGTTTGTAAAAGCCTAAGCACCGTAAAACCAACAGGATGTGATGCAAGTCATTAATTAGAATAGATGCTCGATGAATTTGAGTTCTTATCGACAGATATTGTGGTCTTCAGAGCAACGTATTTCGAAGTATTTGGAGGACGATGGAAGAAGCGTGGGGGAAGAGAGCGTCTTGCGTGGGGAAAGGAGCGTGTCGCGTGGGAATGGGACGTGATGTACCCAGAAGGACCGCTTCGAACAAACTACCTCGACCAGTTTTTCCCACGAAAGCTTGCGTAATATGCACTTAAATAGTGTATAATTGGTCTGTTCAATGGACCGTAAACAATGCGGCTTTTGATGCTGACAGAAACTTCTTTCATCAAAAGAGCACTGTTGCGTGAAATCTCAAAGAACTACTGTGAAGGAATCTCTATAAGACCGATAAATCAGATTTAAAAGTTTACTCGACTTGATCTTTGGCGTTCTGGTACAAGACCAGAGGCACTCAGCGCTTTATCATGTCCCTTGGTTTGCTACAAAAAACGGTCATCGCAAACAGGTGACAGTTGTCGTCCGACATTAGGCAAAATTGTTTCTCTTTCGGTGGAGCTTTGTATTTTTACTGCTAGACCGTGTTGTCTCTCTGGTGGGTGGTTTGATAATCACATTATTGACACTACCTGGACCATGAAGGATAACAATAAATTTTTTGTCAACGGGTCTACCTATTTATAGATGCATCAGCTTGAAACAATACAAAATAATCTGTTCTTCATATGAACACGAGAGACGCGCTACCTTTGAAGTATTGATATTCAAATTTGTCGCCCCTAGACTCTGCGATTGCATGAACTTTGTATGAAACTAATTACCAAGCATTACTGTGACGCTAGTTAGAAGCAAACGTGCCTTCCAGAACATTTCAAAGATAATCCCATCTTCGCTTTCATAGCTAAAATAAACTAATGAAAAACTCGTCTTCCTTAACCATAATAACTTATTCGGAATTCCTTTCCGATCTCATTGTTAGCACAACATCATTCAGAGGTGAGATAAAAGTGGCAGTCGTAGGTTTGACCATTTTCCTTTTTCTGTCAAAAAATTTTCTTTTCAGCTCTCATAAACATTTTGATAACCGCGACAAATAGAATAAGGGTCATGTGCCGTATAAATATCACGATTCAAACTTTGCTTGGAATACCGAGATACCACATCATTTAGAAAGCTTTCTAATGCAAATTAATTGGAATTACGAGCTCTCAAGCACGCGTAATTCAAAGTGGATCGTGCAAACCGTACTTTATAGCCAAACTTTGATTATTAAAGAAAAGCATGCTTTTGTGGTAAAAAGGTGCTAAAGGGTAATCCGACAAGATCAAGGTCTACCAACAGATTTGGGAGATGTTTTTCTTTTAATGCTGTGTTTTGTCAAAACAATTTTGTAATAAATCGAGTTTGACCGCAGGAATGCGAATTGACTCTAGACCATCCGTCACGGTTGGTCGATCAGAAAACAGATTGAATTAAAGTAATTGGTTTTCTGTTACACGTTTTTATCTTTCTAGCCTTAACCAGCCTTAACCATCAATGATTCATTTAAGTTTATTCTGACCTTTTTACTTTTTCACCTCAGAAGCCTGATTTTTTTCATTTCTTTTCAATTTCCCGCGTCCTAAATACGACCTAGAAATCGCGTGATATATCAACTTCAGTTCGTCAATTTGCCGGCGGTCTATCAGATTAGTACGCCTCTAATTACAAGAACTATCGGACGTGCACTGTAGGATCACGAGGACCAATCACAAACAAGTTTCTTTTGTGCAAGAGAATGAAAATAGCTGTGGCTAAAATTTCGCTGAGCTGGCACGTGATAAAGGTGCTATGTTCCGTGAATGAGAACGTCAGTTTAGTGTACCTTACGCAACGCTAACACTGTGTCGTACTGGCTGACGTTTTGGCTGACTCTAGTTTTTGATCCAGGTAAGTAACTTTTCCAGTGTCACGTTTCAAGTCACCACTTGTTATTAATCTTTTTTCGAATAAATTTTAATCAGCGAAAGCTCAAACTAGGAATTTTTTAACTTTGGAGCAAGGTGCGGTTGCATAACATCGGTGTCATATTGACTTCAAATTCGGTAATTGATCAGTACATGGTTTATGTAGTAAGACTTTTTGACGCACATCCCTCTCTATTAATTGTTATTCCGCAATTTAACAGCAGCGCGACTTCAGAATGCCTAAGACCTAAAACGTTGTACAAAATACCGTTGCATATTGACATCCAAAGTCATTCGAGGCGGCTGGTTCATTGTTCATAACTCAGTAATGCAGGAAAGCATTTCAGTAGCTTACGTAAAGCTGTACCCTCCCCCCCCCCCAGGTGATACAGAAGGGAGGGGAGGGTACGGCTACACGCAGGCTAGCGTATAACGCGCGTTGTTGTTGACAGATCCATGACTTGAGTATGAGATCCATGACTGTTCCTGTTCCTGTTCCTGGTGACCTTCTGCTGCTAATTTCATTGAAAGCGATCGGTTAAAAGTTTCCAAGAGCAAATGTTTATGAATGTTTTACGCCCATACCGCCCTTCATTCCGGAATTGGTTAAAAAAAAAACTTAAAAAAAAAAGACCAGCCTCTCCGTAAGTCGGGAAGATTAGGGAAAAAAAATGGCTTCCTTTTATGTACTGAATCACCACAGAAAATCACGATAACTGTAAAAATTGAGCAAGGCTTCTCAGTTCATTACACCCCTAGGAAGCTAATTTGCATTCGCATAAAAGGCAGCAAACATTCCAGATCGACGCTGTGCGATGTTATGCAACAGTATGTAAAAATACTGGCCGAGCGGAATACAAAATAGACTACTATTTCTGAAAACCCCATCGTTTTAAACTTGGCAAGGATGAGGGTCTCAATGGGGTGATGGCTTTTACGGCTAACGGTTAAAATTTTGGCCGATTTACGGCTAACGGTTAATGTCTTTCCATTGTTGTCACAGGAAATATTTTTCGGTTACCATTTTTTTACGATTAACAGTTAAAATTTGTCAATAATATTAGAGAGTTCTGGATTCAAATTTGATGTGTTAACCGCAAACGTCAAACCGCGGTTAGAAGTTAGACGTCTGGAAATTTTCAACTTTTTAGATCGACGTCGCTTTTCACCGACCTGTAAAAATCAACATGTGTCGCCATCTTGAATTACACAAAAGATGAAGGTTCTTCATTTGAAACACAAATTGTGGAAAAAGTTTGGTTATCTAGCGTCCCAAACGGGTTGGTTGAGAAGCAAAGATTTTATTTCACATACATTTACGGGACATACGTGAGAACCTTCGAACAGGAGGAGGAAAAGGGCCAAGGGAATGCTTATGACCCTCCTCGACAAGGCAGAGCCTTTAAGTTCGACACTTAGATAACTCGCCCTTCGACGCCTGCATACCAAAGCTATCACGAAGTACAAGTTTGCAATTGAAGTCTAAGGATATATTTTCATTAGCCACCAACATATAATGTCGCATACTTTCTTGTTTCCTGTATCCTACAGACGGTTTACGCTCTTCGGATTGAATTTAAGCCAGAATATTTTGCAGAGTAACATGTCCACCAACTCAACCAACCAAGACAACCAGGGAAACTTATCAGAAACTACAGCTGAAATCGAGAAGGTATCTAACATCATGCGAAACGACACTTTAGACGGGGCTTTTTAACACATCAGAACTGACCGAGTGAAAGTGGAATTAACTGTCAGGATAACTCTAATTAAACTGCCCTTTCTTCAAAGCTTCCGTTTCTAATGAGTCCTTTCCAGAACTTTTATTTTACTAATACGTCCTCTATATTCTACCTTCCTCACTCTAACAAGTCTCCTTATCTATCAAGTCCCACTATCTACAAAGTTACCCTCTCTAATAAACTACTCCCTACTACTTCACCTCTCTTATACACCACTCCCTACTACTTCACCTCTCTAATACACGACTCTCTACTAATTTGCCTCTCTACTACACCACTCTCTACAAATTCACCTCTCTTATACACCACTCTCTACTAATTCGCCTCTCTAATACACGACTCTCTACTAATTCGCCTCTCTAATACACCACTCTCTACTAATTCACCTCTCTAATACACCACTCTCTACTAATTTGCCTCTCTAATACACCACTCTCTACTAATTCGCCTCTCTAATACACCACTCTCTACTAATTCACCTCTCTAATACACCACTCTCTACTAATTTGCCTCTCTAATACACCACTCTCTACTAATTCGCCTCTCTAATACACCACTCTCTACTAATTCGCCTCTCTAATACACCACTCTCTACTAATTCCCCTCTCTTATACACCACTCTCTACTAATTTGTCTCTCTAATACACCACTCTCTACTAATTCACCTCTCTTATACACGACTCTCTACTAATTCACCTCTCTAATACACCACTCTCTACTAATTCGCCTCTCTAATACACCACTCTCTACTAATTCACCTCTCTAATACACCACTCTCTACTAATTCGCCTCTGTTATACACCACTCTCTACTTATTCACCTCTCTAATACACCACTCCCTACTAATTCACCTCTTTTATACACCACTCCCTACTTATTCACCTCTCTTATACACCACTCTCTAATAACTTGTTTCTCTAATAAGCCACTCTCTTATACACCACGTTTTACTAACTTGCCTCTCTAATAACCCTTCTCTACTAATTCGCCTCTCTAATAGACGACTCTCTACTAATTTGCCTCTCTAATACACCACTCTCTACTAATTCACCTCTCTAATACACCATTCTCTACTAATTCACCTCTCTAATACACCACTCTCTACTAATTCGCCTCTCTAATACACCACTCTCTACTAATTCACCTCTCTTATACACCACTCTCTACTAATTTGCCTCTCTAATACACCACTCTCTACTAATTCGCCTCTCTAATACACCACTCTCTACTAATTCACCTCTCTAATACACCACTCTCTACTAATTTGCCTCTCTAATACACCACTCTCTACTAATTCGCCTCTCTAATACACCACTCTCTACTAATTCGCCTCTCTAATACACCACTCTCTACTAATTCCCCTCTCTTATACACCACTCTCTACTAATTTGTCTCTCTAATACACCACTCTCTACTAATTCACCTCTCTTATACACGACTCTCTACTAATTCACCTCTCTAATACACCACTCTCTACTAATTCGCCTCTCTAATACACCACTCTCTACTAATTCACCTCTCTAATACACCACTCTCTACTAATTCGCCTCTGTTATACACCACTCTCTACTTATTCACCTCTCTTATACACCACTCTCTACTAATTTGCCTCTCTAATACACCACTCTCTACTAATTCACCTCTCTTATACACCACTCTCTACTAATTTGCCTCTCTAATACACCACTCTCTACTAATTCACCTCTCTAATACACCACTCTCTACTAATTTGCCTCTCTAATACACCACTCTCTACTAATTCGCCTCTCTAATACACCACTCTCTACTAATTCACCTCTCTAATACACCACTCTCTACTAATTTGCCTCTCTAATACACCACTCTCTACTAATTCGCCTCTCTAATACACCACTCTCTACTAATTCGCCTCTCTAATACACCACTCTCTACTAATTCCCCTCTCTTATACACCACTCTCTACTAATTTGTCTCTCTAATACACCACTCTCTACTAATTCACCTCTCTTATACACGACTCTCTACTAATTCACCTCTCTAATACACCACTCTCTACTAATTCGCCTCTCTAATACACCACTCTCTACTAATTCACCTCTCTAATACACCACTCTCTACTAATTCGCCTCTGTTATACACCACTCTCTACTTATTCACCTCTCTTATACACCACTCTCTACTAATTTGCCTCTCTAATACACCACTCTCTACTAATTCACCTCTCTTATACACCACTCTCTACTAATTCACCTCTCTAATACACCACTCTCTACTAATTCGCCTCTCTAATACACCACTCTCTACTAATTCCCCTCTCTTATACACCACCCTCTACTAATTCACCTCCCTTATACACCACTCTCTACTAATTTGCCTCTCTTATACACCACTCTCTACTAATTTGCCTCTCTTATACACCACCCTCTACTAATTCACCTCCCTTATACACCACTCTCTACTAATTCGCCTCTCTAATACACCACTCTCTACTAATTCCCCTCTCTTATACACCACTCTCTACTAATTCCCCTCTCTTATACACCACCCTCTACTAATTCACCTCCCTTATACACCACTCTCTACTAATTTGCCTCTCTAATACACCACTCTCTACTAATTTGCCTCTCTAATACACCACTCTCTACTAATTCACCTCTCTTATACACCACTCTCTACTAATTCACCTCTCTAATACACCACTCTCTACTAATTCGCCTCTCTAAATTTAAATTTAAGAATGAGCCAAACAAGTTGAAAACTACTAACTTGTTTCTCTAATAAGACACTCTCTACTAATTCGCCTCCCTAATACACCACTTTCTACTAATTCGCCTTTCTAATACACTGCTCCGTACTAATTCGCCTCTCTAATAAGCGACTCTCTACTAACTCGCCTCTTTAATAAGCCACTATCTACTGATTAGCCTCTCTCATACACCACTCTCTTCTAATTCGCCTCTCTAAATTTAAATTTAAGAATGAGCCAAACAAGTTGAAAACTAGGAGACATTTCTTACAATCAACCCACAAATTTCGAACATTGGTGAATAAAGTTGGACTTGTTGTGTTCATTTACGGTCAAGGGGGCTCAGAATATGTCAGGTGCTAAAAAAACATTTTTACGAACGGAGATTTCAAACTCTAGAACCAATCAGAACACGCGAACGTCTGAACGCATACGGTAATGCTGCCTTTGGTTATGAATATCATAGGTGCAGCAATTTACTGATTCCCTTTGATCTCAGGCTGCGATATACTCGTCCATCAAGTCTCTTGAAAACCTTCCGTTGGAGATTTGTGATGATCCTTTGCAAAGTATAGAAGAAATCGCCTTGAAAATCTTTGCTAACTCGATTGTCAGCGACCTCCTTATTCGCACATCTCGCCTTGACGTCTTTTCAAAAGAGCTGGCAAAATCATTCAGCGATGATCTGGAGTCCCTCTTGATGGTCAGGAAACTAAAGTATTTCTACAACCAACCAACTGGTGCAGTTTTACAGCAACTTGCCAGTCTTGTGCAAAGGTATGTAAATAAATCCATTTTCCTTTATAGCTTTTGTCATTCCTTAATTTTGTTCTAGACGAGAAAGAAAATACCACAAATTCGAAGAATGGTGAACAAAATTCGATGACCAACACAAGCCTCGGCCTTCTTCGCTTGTGGCACTCTAATTAGTTTAGTTAAGTCAGCTACATAAGTTTTAAAAGTAAATATGTTCTATATATGATTTTATTCAAATTCGTTTTGAATCTAGGGGACAGAATAAGGAAATTAAATTTATCTGACTGCAATTCGATACATCAAAACGGAGGTTTAGAAATTTGTTTAGAGGTAATATTAGGTATTTCTGTCACACCCTTTCCAAGGAAACAAACGAAGAAATATGAAGATGTCGATCAGTCTATGATTAAATATTTTTTAAGAAATGAAATCGTTTCAAGAAACCCATTGTATTACAATACTTTTAATCTAAAAGTTAAGACAATTTCATGCATGCCTTGGGAAAATCGTTCCTTCCTTTTTGTTGGCAGATCTTCAAGTAATACTGTGGTCATTTCCAAATGGAATGAGATGGTTAAGATGTTCATAGACGATAAGACATTGCGAACCATGCCTTTGTGCCGTTTTCTTCAAGAGACAGACTGCCCGGAATGTTACTTGGAGAATGCTGAACATCTTGAGAAGTTTGACCCACACGGCCTCTACCCGACGTCCATTTATGGAAGATGCGAAGGAGACGTCCTGGCCAAATCAGATGCATCCCTTGTCGCCTGCACTAGTAAATATACACTGACGACAACTGCTAAGATAGTTTACGAGGTGTTGAGCCCGTCCAACCCCGAGCTTAGAAACGTGTATCAGTCCATTGGAAGGTTTGTTACTTAGTTCATGTTATGCGTTATAAATACGCCATTAATTAAGTTTACTCTACCTTATAATATTGGTTGTCTTACTGTTTTGTTGTCATTGGTTTTTTTCTAGGTGTGTGGCAGTAGTTGACAAAAATGTGGAAAAGATCTATGGCGCGGCTCTACAGACTTATTTCGATGAGTTCTCTATTGAGCTAAAGAAGCTTGTCCTTTCCGCAGAGGAAATCGACAAAGACATAGCCACTGTGCAGAGTACTTTGGTACTGTTAAAGAAGCTTGGCGTAAGAAGAAACGAGCCTATTTTAGTGGTCGGTAATGGTGTATTACACGACGTTATTGCCTGTGCTGCCTCTCTGTACCATCGTAATACACCCTACATCATGGTGTCTACAAGTGTTGTGGCGGCCATCGATGCAGGCTTGTCACCTCGCACTGGGTGCGATGGATTCGGCTTCAAAAACCTCTTCGGTTCGTTTCACCCCCCTGTCCTGGCGCTGACTGATAGAAGCTTCTTTCGAACCCTTCATCGCGGCTGCTTGCGCCATGGCATTGCCGAAATTGTCAAGATGGCGATAGTTAAGGATGAAGAACTCTTCTGCCTTCTCGAGCAGGAGACCTCCGCTCTTCTGTGGACCAAGTTTGGCACTGAGATGGAAGATTTCAGAGGAGATAAAAAAGCCTTTGAAGATGTTTGTGACCTGATTATTGGCAAAGCTCTTGAAGAGTACGTAGATTAGATCTATGAGATTGTTTAAGTAAGAAGTTGTATTATAACATAGCTAGCAGAGCCGCCCAATCAAATTGAGTATACGTAAGCGTGCTCAAAATCTCGATAGTGCACGCTGATAGCGTGAGCAAATCGCTTCGCCAGAAATTTTTTTTTTCGCACGAGCGGCCATTGTTAGCGCGGGGAAAAATATATTTCGCGACAATAATGGATACAAACAGAGGCTCGGCCCACCAGTCCCAAAACGAAGACAATTTCCGACCTTTTCCCTTAGGGCTAGAGTTCTTAAATGATGCAGAAAAAGAGAAAAACAACGGAAAAGGAGACTCCGCGAACAATCACTTCTGATATTGTTGTCCGTTTTTCGCGTCGGATTTGATGCACAACTCCACCGGCCATGTTATAAAACAATTGGTTCATGCACTCAAGAAGCTAGAGTTGCCCTCGGCTATTGCCTCGGGCAACTCTTACGCTTCTTTCGTGCTCTCCAAACTTCTCACGTGCTCCATAACTCGATAGTGCACGCTAAAGCATGAACCAATTGATAAGTAGTATCGTGGCTTTAGAATCAAGTCAGCAGAATAGCGCGATTGATCTGATACTTTTAGTTTAGAGCCTTTAATTGAGATATCAAGTCAGAGAAAAAATCCTCAGAGTAAGGACGGAAATAGGCAACGAACTCAAACGAACTGTGAAGCTCGGTGTCCGTTGGCTTGTGCAAACTCTTGGTCAGTGGAGTTAAGAGAAAAAGTAGGCGCGCGAAATTTATCGTCACTGTTGTTCCCCTTAGTTCTCCGCGTCTTATCATCGGATCGCCTTGCTTTTTCGCTTGTTCGTGCAGAATTTGTGATAGTTTTTCCATCTTTTAACTACTCGAAATGTAACAAATCTCTTAGGTTCCTAAATGAAATCCCTTGCGATCCTGAAATTTTGAGGAGAGAAATATTTCGATCAGTTGGTGAGGCTTAAATGGAACTATTCACATTTCCCTTGATTCTTTAAAAATGTCGTCTTTTGTAACTTTCTTTTTGGCTTGATAATGCAGTCAAGATGAAAAATTGAAAGGCGGTTTTCTCTATCCCTAAAAGTTTCACTCTTGAATAATTTATTACTTAGTTCCTCTCGTTGAATGTTGTCCTAATTTTCACTTTTTCGTTCATTCTAATTTTAGTTACATGAGATCGGAATACAGCAACATGTTTGAAACACACCAATGTCGACCGCACGCGTATGGACACACATGGAGCCCTGGGTACGAGCTCCCTGGAGGAATGCTGCACGGTCATGCTGTATCCACTGGGATGGGTTTTGGCGCTTACCTTTCCTTCTGTAAAGGCTGGATCACACAATATGAGCTGGATCGAATTTTAAAGCTTCTCAGCGACCTTGAATTGGCTCTGTGGCATCCCATAATGGAGAATACAAAGCTCGTGTACAAAGGCCAAGAAACCATGATTGAGAAACGTGCCGGTAATTTGGCTGCACCTGTCCCTAAAGGGCTTGGAAAGTGCGGCTACATCAACAACATGCCTTATGACCTCCTTAAAAAGCGCCTTCGAGAATATCAGCAGATTACCCAGCATTGCCCCCGGCAAGGGATGGGAATTGAGGTCCATTGTGAGGATATTGGGATTAAGTGCCCAACTCCTATTGTAAACAACAACAACAACAACGACGACGACGGAGAAGTCCCAGTGGGTATAGGGACGAACGGTTTCCATTGCAATGGAGACGCAAAGAAGTACGGGAAAAGCTTCGCTTCTCAGGTGCCCTTGGAATGGCGGGAGAAAAATACCAACAGCCGACCTGTTAAATCACTCAGGTAGATTGTGCTTTTGATAGATTCAGGGAAGATCAGACTCAAGGGGCTGTAATAATGGTAAATAGATCAATAGTAATAAGCCAGGGCTGGAACAGAAAGTGGTGTGCCTGTCCGATCAGTTTTATTTAAGGGAAGGTTACCCCAACAGTGCCTCTATCCACCCAGGATTGAAAACAGTGTTGCCACGAACAGTGATCAAAACTTTTAATCCAAATTCCTTCACGAATGTGACGAGAAAACTCGCACTTAATGTTTACAGTGTTAAACTCAACGTCTATTTCAAGGTGAAAAAAGTACAACTGAACGACATTGAGAGGTTTTAACTTAGTGACCTCTTGGCACCGTTCGAGGAGGCCACCACCGCGCATGCACGAAAAATCAAATGTCCCGTATGCGAGCCCAGGCGACGGTAGCGCATCGCGACAAATATGCAGGAAGACTTAAAAATACTGGGAGGTGGGAAGGGAGGGTGGGGGAGTAACTTGAAATGAACCAATATCCCATCCAGAAGGAAAAGAAATAATCTTAGTCGCTTTAATTTTCGAAAACTGGAGCACACTTTTCGGCAGTGACGGCCAATTAAGATGCCACTTGACTCAACTTTATTATCAAAATGCGCATATTCTTACTGGAGAAGTTACCTAGCGGGTCAGAAGGAATACAGAATCGATCTATAACTTGTTACTGTGTCCATTATCAATAGAATGCGCACGAGTTTTTCGTCATAGGCAGGTAGAGCATTGGTAACTAATAGTCTCTTAGACTATGTCGAGGGAATCATTCAAAGGTGTTCTTCAAGGCTGGGAAATTAGACTTACTCTTCATAGTTAACATCATCACCTGAGGCCACCATTTAAACAAAAAATTCAGCTTGACACTCGTTCTTACCTCGACGGAACAAGATGTAAAAAGGTTTCACAAAGGCGCGCTATTTGCCTGACTTTTCGAGTTATGGTACTTATCTATCTCAATATTTTTAATATTGCAGGGCCTGAAGAACATGGAAGATAGGAGGTTAGAGTCCCACAAAGGAATGCTACTTTTTGAAATATTCTACGTAGAACACTTGCACGTTTTTTATTGTGAGCGTTAAGGCAAATGAAATAAAGTGGGTTTCTTTTTATAGCCAAATGAATGTATGTTGCCGACTCTACCTTGAAAATAAATATGAGTCCCTGCAAAATCATCTTCGTGGATTTCAATGTACCAATTCTTCATCGAAGGAACAGGGCGAATATTGAGAAAACGCTTTGACGAGCACCTCAGGGACACTAGGAGAAAACTTCCTGATATTTCTCTTCGCTGAGCATTTTAAGGTGGCTAAATCGATTTCACTAGTTTATAATACCAATTCTTTGAGGGAACGTTACTTTAAATTTTCTTTTGCAATCCCAAACGGAGACCAGCTCAGCAGCGGTTGCAACCAACTCGTCTCCCTTTACTGACTAAGGGTCAAACCCAAAACGTTTGGAAACCTTATTCCAAAACATTCTGTTTTCCTTTACAGTCAATCTTCTTGCAATGATGCAAAATTGTTTGTCTCACGATGCAGACAGACACTTTAAACGTGGATTGCGAGGTTTTAACTGCAATTTATGCACTAGCCTTATTCAGACAACGTCTGGGTGAAAACGATTTCAATCCATTTGTAATGTCTTTACCGCGATATGACCTCAGCCTTTTTCACCATATGCGTTCCACATGTGAACTTACTCAGAAATGGCATAGTTATTTGCTGAATCTGGAATGTGAAGGTCTGGTGTTTCAGATTTTACCCTGTCCTGCTCTTGTGACATGAAAAATAACATCGTTTCTAGTTGGAATCTACTTGTTATTCAGATCGACTGCCGGGGTGCATGTTACACAAATTGGGTGTACAGAAATAAAATCTGTTCAGTATGATTTTGATACCCGTGAGCTCGATAGATGATGATTAAAATCAATTTCTACTTCAGTCAATGAGTTTATTAATTTCGTTTTTTTCCCTAATTAGAGTCCATTATCAACAGTCTCTTACACGACTTTCTCCTGTGTTTCGATGAGCAAAGGTTTCCATTAACGTATCTTAATTCCTGAGACATTAAAATGCAGTGATAACATTGTGTTCGTGCTTACCCAGTCACATGAAGGCAAAACAGCTCGTTCATCCCAAGAGTTGAAGGTCGCGAATTTTCTCTGCATTTCATTCAATTTTCGGAGCGCGAAGAACGTACTTTTCACGAACACATCGTACGGCGAAAGTTACGTACTTATTGGCTCCCATTTTTTTTCGTTTCTCCTTCATCAAAGGAAAAGAAGAGAAATATGTAGTCAATAATGGCTGTTACAAATAAGCTCTAAATATAAGTTGCCATCATTCAGTTTTGTTTCTTCGAAAAAGTCAGCCTCGGTTCGGTGAGTAAATTACTTCCTGTCTCGAAGTGGCGCCAATTCAATTCACCCAAGCTGATTATTTATTCACGACAAGAGTTGAAGGTCGCGAATTTTCTCTGCATTTCATTGAATTGAAAATTATCGGATATCAGGCCAGTGTAAATATCTGCGAGTCACGCCGCTTTATGCTTGAGAAAACTCTTTGTCATGGCACCCACGGAGGAACCGAAAGTACACTTATCGTGAAAAGGAATGGACGTTTTTTAGTTTTACAGCGTTTGACATATAACTCAGCTGTGCTTAAGTCGATTTCTTGCGAAGTTTGATTGTTGTAGGAAAACGACCGTAGAGCTCTTAGAAAAGCCGTGTCGTGTATAAGTCAACGTGGTTTTCTTCTCAGTGTTTCGTTTACTTAATTTGGATGAGAAAAGGAACTTTTTGCGAAGTTTCTAATCAAATAATTGAACAACATCCGTGAAAAGATGTCCAGTGACAATAGCGCTCCAACTGCTCCCGGCGAGGGAATTTCAGCTGCTTCGGTCGCCGCGGCCTCCTTCTCGTCGGATTCTTCTTCGCAATCTTTGAATTCACAAGGTACGTTTAAAAATTTTACCTCAACCTTTCCTGCAGAAGCTTCAGGATTTATTTTCTAACCGTTGAGGTTTTTTTCTGTCGCGTAGGTTTTGAAATGTAATGGTTTTCGGTTCTGTTACTGCATAAATTAACGCTGTCTTTCTAACAAAAGGTTGTTTGTACGTTTTTTTCCAGCTTTCGAGGTAGTGATGGCTACATTTTAACCTATGTACTTGAAATGATTTGAAAATACCTTAAATTGAAGTAATTTTTGTTTATTACTGTGTCATTTCGGTCGAGTTTCGTCGCGTCACAAGGAAAGCTTAGCTCTTTACTCAACACGTTTCGAGGGGCTGCCTATGTCACGTTTTCTCTTCAGGAGAGCAATCCCAATCATCGCCCTATTCGTAGACAGGCGATATGTTCAGCGGTGCAAATACGTAATATAATGTTCGCAAAGATGCCGTGTAATATGGTGGCCGTCGTTGGTGAGCTTCTAGTTTAATATCGTGATGTACGAGAAAACGGGTGATGTTTGTCACTGTGAGATCGCATGACACGAGGAGTAGATAGAAATTTGCATACGGATGCTCCATGTTTACAACACCTTTTAGCCCCGTTCACGAAATAAGTTGCATCTTTTGAAATATTTTTCAAACTTACGCGTTAAAATTGATTAAACGCCGCAAGAGCGTCAATTTTATTTTTATAACAGTGAATGCTCTGATTTGCGATCGATTTATGTATCTCGCGTGTTTGATTCGATCAGTGTCGATGTCCCTCGGTAAACATGCAAATGAAACTTGTTATTGAAATATTTTAATTTCTGCATCGCTTTCAGCGGCAAGTGAAGTATTTCTATTCACAAGGCGAAGAAGAGAACAAATATTCCTCATCTATTCTAAGCTTATTTTACTAATCTTTGTCCGCCCAGGTGAAAAATTTGAACGATAATTTAGTAAGAGAACTTGCTCAAATTTTAAATTTTTTCCTCTCACTGCATCAAATACTTAACAGTCGTTTCGGTAATATGAAGGTTCTTGGTAATGCACTGGGCATGGTATTAATCCAATGGCAAAGTAGCAAACATACCTTTTGACATCAGAGGATCATAGTCTGTTGATTTAGGTCACACAATTCTTGCAGGGACACAATTTAACACATCAAGGGTTTTTTTTTTAATCTCCGTTTGTTTGGCTACCGAATTACCACAGTGCAGTATTTATTTGGCTGGCATTCAAGTGATTGAAGAGTGGACATTGAAGAATAGTTATGACAAAATTAGGTAGTCTGTATAAACTTTCATGTGTTATACAGATCAATATTTGTTGTTGTTGTTATTGATGTGACTAGTAGATTGGATCCTTGTCAAACTTTCACTATGTATAGTGGACTTCCTTTGAGGGTAAACCCTTGGGAATATAAGAAGAGTCCCTTGTAAAGAGGTGACCCCTCCATGGAGGAGTATTTACAGAGAAGATTGTGTTCCCTGAATAGAAGTGTTGAAAAAGAGAAGTTTTGCTGGAGATGGTTTGATCACCTACAAGCTCTTTATGGCTCAGTTAGTAGAACAGTAGAACTGCAAAATGGTTAGGTCTGACTCTTGAGTCTTCCAAGGAAACCAAAAGTTTCCTTTTTGTCCCACACGTGCAGCAGCTCTCTTTTGATCAATTTGTGACTGGAAAAGAAATCTGGATACAGTAAAAAAATGTTTGCTCATGAAAAGAAACCAGATGTAGCACAATTAAGAACATTTTGTTTAAAGATCATTCTGTTCTGTTATATACAGCTTCCAACTTTGGAATATGTATGTTAGATATTAGTGCAGTGGATGAGAAGGGAGTTAATTACAAGTTGCTGCTAGTCTTAGACTAATACAAAAAGTGCAAACAAACTTTAGTGTTTATACTTGCAGTTGGTCTAGCTCTAATTTATTAACAAGGGAAAATGCTTTTTTATAAAATGGACATGTCAAGTTTATACCTGTAACCTGCAGTGTATATCCTTTGTATAAATGCCTCACATAACAAGCCCAAATTGCATTAGGCAACAGAAAAATTCTACAATATTATCTAACTTTAAAATCATGCAAAATTATGGTCTGTGTTTAACATTTACTCAAATTTGTTACAGAAAATGCTCTGCAGTGTTCTGAATCATTAGTGTCTTCAGGACCATCAGATGATAGTCAAACCGATTCTCAGGCAATCTCTCTGGGTGGGAGTGTGTTTACAGCCATCCAGTTACCAGCAAGAGCTGGCAATGAAGTAGGATCAGGTACGTGTTCTTGAAGCTTGCAAGCAGAATATGAGCACCATGGCACAGAAGTGGTAGAACCTTGAGGGTCTTCCTGGGTCATCAGTAGATGGCAGCAACCTGAGATTTATCCCTGTGTATTTGAGGATTTGATTTTAGTTGTCATACTCTTTGTTTCCTCTTTATTCATCACAACTACCTGCATCAGGTTGAGAGGACACCTACTTTAAATCTCACTGAGAACACTGGGCTTTGCTCCAAATTTCTCATGGACGTGTCTCGTGCAGTATTGTTGTACATGCAAGGGTACCAATAAGAACCTGTGTGTAGGATACCATAAGGCAGCAAATTGATGATCCCCACTAAAAATTAGATTTCATTAAAACAACTTTTTCTCTTGACTAAATGTTTGAACGTGTCCTTTAGTAGCATGACCTAATGACGTGGGATATTGATCAAATGAAGCCTTTAAGTGCTACTGTGGTTCTTTCTTTATTCACTCCAAGCTTTCGCCATTCTATGGCATCATCAGGGATCATCAGAGGGCATCATCAGCTCCCTGATGATGCTGTAGAAAGGCGAAAGCTCGGAGTGAATAAAGAAAGAACCACAGTAGCACTTAAAGGCTTCATTTGATCAATATCCCACATTTTTCTCTTGATTTTCTGAAAAAAAATCTAATCTCCATTTGCCTATTTTAGTCAACTTATTCTACCTCTCTTCTTAGCAAAGCAATCAAAACCCTATCAGGTTTGAGTATCTACATTTTTGTTGCACTGGTGGTAAATTCGC
Organism: Pocillopora verrucosa; assembly: GCF_036669915.1. Taxonomy (NCBI): domain Eukaryota; kingdom Metazoa; phylum Cnidaria; class Anthozoa; order Scleractinia; family Pocilloporidae; genus Pocillopora; species Pocillopora verrucosa. Next base: position 30,301,223 of record NC_089314.1, on the reverse strand, counting down.
TTCTGGGGTATCATTTTCTGCTCTAAACTAGATTAAGTTTGCTTAACTTATTTCTTATTCTTTAGTCTGGTGAACCATGTTATTGCCACAAAGAGCCAAACAATCCAAAAAAATTTTTAAGGCTGTACTATGGGGTGATTTTCTTTTTTAACCCTTTAAAGAGTGACTAGCATCTAATTTCTCCTTACAATATCACCCCTGAATCACACATTAAGGTCACGAGAATAAAGGAAATGATCACCAACTAAAGAAGCTCTTGATTGTTTGACAAATTCTCCAGGTCACCACCTCAGCAAATGCACAGAGAACAGTTTGGAGAATAGGTATACTCATGTAAGGGTGTAAAAGGTTAAGGATCATGAGACACAGGGCAATAAAAGATCTGTACAGAGGTCAATAATTGATGAGCAGTGTGCCAATGTTTGACAAACACTCAATCTTTACTTGGCAATTGTTATGTTCAAGATAATGGCAGATTAATGAGAGAGAGGTGGAGATATTTAGCAACCATTGGGCAAGCATTAGTCAATCACTGGCATACTCATTCAATTATTGGTAAACCATCAGGAGGAAGGGAAATTTCTTGTTGCAGTGAAAGGGTCAAAGATGTGTACACATAAAATCAGGTTATTTACTCTTCCATGACAAGTATGTATAAAAATAATGTATTTTTGCCAACTTTCTTTTCTGGATTAGATGTGTCAACTTCTGATAGTGGTCTAGGCAAAGATGCCTGTGATTCCGAGGCAAGAGTTTCTGCTCCAACACTGCCTTTTGTGCCCCAGTCACACCTCATTGACAAGTTGCCAGTTCCTGCATCAAATGGTTTACACTACTCTCCTGGACTCCTAGCAGCCAGTAACCTTTCTCAGTTGGCAGAGTTAGCTGCTAATAAGTCTGCTATACATCAAACTCCACCAAACACCACCCAGCTATCTGCACAGCCCATGCAACCACACCTCATTGGAAACCAAACTAGATTTGTCCTTCCTGGACAGGGAATACCTACTCCTATCATTGGGACATATCCCTCAGGAACTTTGATGCAAGTACCAGGACAATATCAGGGATTTCCCCCTGTCCCTCATCAGGTGCCTCCACCATTCATTAAAGGTTCCAACATTCAGCTTACTACTGGTGATGTAAAGAGAGTTGAAGACCTTTCCACAGAAGATTTCATTCACAGTATCAGACAGAGTCCTGAACTTAAGCTAGAGACAAGCACTGTTGTAAAAATTGAAGATGGAACAGAACCTGGAAGCACTCATATTACTTTCACTATCAACAGTTCTAAAATACAGGTAGAAAGAAATAGTGATATGAAATTTGTGGTACAAAACTGCTCTTAGAAGGTCCAATCTAGTTTTAGATGAGTTTCAGTATTTCTGAAAAGTTATTTTTATGTACATCACAAAAGGTTCATAATTTTCCACTTCTAACTTGATGCATTTAGAAGGTTTTGCTTGAATATCTTGAGTGAAAACTTGAATCTTAGTTTCTACACAGTCCTTTTATGTTCACTTAGATCATCATCCATGTTGCAAACTAAGAAAAAAAGCAGTGGCAGATTTAGGGAATGTGAATGCGATAACTGTTACAAGAAGAGACTGTGGACAGATTGCCACTATTTTACACAGAAACATGGTGGCTTAAACGCACTACTTTTTACCTATTATCATATAATTATTAGAGCCACACTGCACCTATGTACCCTTCCTAGACAATTCTGTGCAATAATCTGATTCATGAGCACTCCTTAGTGTGTGGTCATGAACAAACCTGATCAACGTGTAAAACTGATCAGTTATATGATGACTTTTTTTTTTTTTTAAGGTGATTCTAAACTGTCCTGTAGAGCATCCATTTTTCGTTTATGGTCAGGGGTGGACATCAAGCAGTCCAGAACAGTCCTCAACCAAGTACAACCTTAACTGCCAGCAGTTGAAAGTTGGTGATGTGTGTATTTTTCTCTCTGCATCCAGTGCCCCTAGTATTCCTGGTGGGCTTGGATTTTCAAGTTCACCAGCCATTCAAGTGAGTGGAGCTGGTTCTACTCTAACACAATCTGCTTCAGTAGTCTTGTCAAATGCAGTGAAGTCTCCATCTGTGAGTAGCAGCACAGGACAAACAGTGACTTCTGTGTCAGTGTCATATGCCCAGACATTGCCTGGAATTGTAACCTTACCGGGAAACATACCTGGGGTTGTTGTTACTTCATCAATGCCACCTGGCATTCCTGCAGTGTACCCAGGAAGTTTTCCCTCAGCCCAAAATATTGGCCAGGGGAAGGTTGCTGGGCAGAGTGGAACTGACAGGTCATCTGTTCCACAGCCAGTACAGGGGTTCACACCTGATGGAAAACCATCAGAATCTCCACATTCCACTGCAGCAGTACCAGGAGGTTTTCCTTTGTCTGGGGCACCTTTCTACCAACCACTTACAGGAACATTTATGACGGCTATGCCTCCAGGACAAACATTTGTGCAAGGAACTGTTATGCCACAGGGTTCTGTGGGAAATGGTCTGCTTGTTGCTGCAGTTGGTTTTGTACCAGGGAGACCACCAGCACCATTTGTTCAACCTGGAATGCTCTATGGCTCCACACCAATGGAAATGCTACAAAAAGGAGGCGACAGCAAACCAGAAGAATATTCACAAAAGGAAAGGACTGAATCACAAACTGAATTGTCACAACCTGATGCCAAGAGGGCAAGAGGAGAAACAGAAGTAAAATAGACCTTTAATTTGTGAGTGTTTTTATAGATAAGAGAAAATCAAGGCGACTGGAAAAGAGATATTGTTATATAAATGTATATTATATATATATATAAGAAAAATGTCTTATAACTTTTATTTATTTGTAGGTAAGGCAAAAATCTGAAGTTGTCTTTAGTCATACCAACCATTAACGAGGATAGTAACATTTTGTGTTTTCTTAGCAAAGAAGTGTCCTGTATTAAATCTTGTAAATGTTGTGTTCAATCTTGCTGTAAGCACCTATTCTCCACTATGATTTGAAATGGCTTTACAGTATAATTGATTTAGTTCAGTGGAGTAAACACAATCTGAGGTACTTGTAAGTATCATAAGGATTATTTAAAAGAAACACTTCATAGTTAAAAAAACCTTCATCCAATCTTACTGTGGTCATTTGAATCATTTTATTTTTAAAAAAAGTAATTTTTTTTCTTTTTATTTGGTATTGTTTTCAGAGACCTTACAAATAAGTAGTGATAAGTGTCACACAAAGTTTAGACCTCAAAGTGGGTCATTCCTGAAAAAATATTTGCCAACTCTTAATGGTTAAATTTCAACACAAAGTAGCAGAAAACTCTCTCTGATTGGTGTGATACTTGGAATTTCTTCAAGCAAGGAACCTTATCAAACTACTGTAGCTGGATTAGCTATTAACAATTGATGATACAACTAGTAACAATTACAACTAATTAAGTGTGGAACATAGTACTAAACAGGAGTGGTAGCCTGGCAGAACTGCCTACATCAAGTTACGGACACCAAATTGCAGAATACTTTGAAGAACATTCTATTAAGAACTTGACAGATATCTAATATTGAGGTTTGAGGGAATGTTGTGAATTCAGAATTATGTCTATCCAAAACATATTTTGAAAGAGTTTCATCTAACCACACATGAAGAGCAGAGTAAGTTGAGGGGTCAATTACAGTGATGTTTGATAGGGTGTAAGTAGTGTCAGTGATAGGACCAGTTCAAGCTCAAACGAATATCAATAGATGCATCATAGCTATGCCCTAAGAAGGACATTTGAAGGCTCGTCTGTTTGCAACTTGGGTGTCTAGCTCTCAAATGCTGTTGTGCAACCAAAGTTATGAAGGTTGCACAAGGACTGGAGTTGGTGGCATGTGGCTCTTGGGCTCTGCTGGACCACTTCTTTGATACAAATATTCTTAAAGTTAGTGGGAAGTGTAAGCTACAAGCCACAGTTGAGATTGCTTTTTGAGTCTGATTGTTTGAGAGGATGCCAGACTTAGGAAGAGTGCAACTCCAGATTATACTCAATAATCATCAATTGAAAATGTTCCTGTTTATTTATTTATTTTAGGATAAGTGTTAATGAGACAGTTTTAAAATAGTAAATGATTACTAAGTTATTAACTTACTGATGGTAATTGTGTTTGATATGATTTTGTAAGTTTGGGTTTCGTAAATGTGCTAGCAAGAACTAAAATATGTTATGGTTAACTTATTTCTTGTAAGCATGTCTTTGAAGCAATATGTGTTGAAATTTTTAAAATCATTTTAAGGTTTTAACTTTTGCTCTCAAACAGATTTTATCACTTTCTTGTTAAAGACACGTTAACAAGTACAACACAACACTAACAGCTGACATGACTATCACTTCAGGTCTCTTCACTCAAAGTGAAACCAACACATTAGTATTTCAGTTTTGTTTTAAACCTATTGAACTGTAATGTAGCTAAGGTTTTTTTTAAGTGGTGTTTTGATTGCTAATATTAAAAGCATGTTCTTTACAGTAGTATTCTTTTCTTCAAGAATTGAAAGTTTGTAATGTTGATTTAGTAGAAAGCCCCATTTTATTTTGCTATATGTTTTCCAACTTAACGGTGATGCAATTTTTTTGGTTGCTCAGCATGTATAAACCATGCCATGACCAATCCAACTCTTGTCACTCATTTGGAAAGAAAGGCTAACTTCCAAACCTGGTTGCATAGGATTTTCACACTCAGAGTTTGTCTGTTTAAAATGAGTCTTAAAGGCACTAGGACTTAGATTGTGCTGTAAGGAAAAATTGAGTCGAATTGTTGTTCAAGTTGACTTTACATGCACAACATATCAGGGAGATAATATACCTTACTGAATTTTAACTCATAATGTACATTCTCAACTGAAATTATTTGTACACTACCAACTGGAGGGAAACAGCTTTAGGCTTGATTTCAGCTCATTCCTCTTCACTTCTTTCTGAGGTATCCCTGGGAAGGAAGAGGAATGTGGAGTCACTACTAGAACAGAGGCTGGTATTGACAATGACTAGTTCAAAATTGGGGTTTTTTCTTAAGTTTTGCATTGAGCCAAACAGTTGAATTGTGGGTGCAAGGGAGGTGGTGCAAAAATGAAGGATGCTATACTGTTTAATCACCAGAAGTGGACAGCAGTCAGTCAGAGAACATACATAAATGGGTTTTGGCAGGCTGCCCAGCAAATTTCCCACCTTAAGATCGGGCAATGTGTGGAAAAAGAAAAAACCACCATACAAATGAGTTTAGGTGCTCATAAACATCTGCATAAGGAAGAAAAAGTTGGGAAAAGGAAAGCTTATGAATCTATGGTTGACTTTATTTAGTCATAGGTGTTCTGTTCATTTAGTATTTTGTCTTGAAGTGTAGGACGTAGGTCTTACAAGAGGTTGTTTATAATTCCTGTTTAGGAAGTTTGGTTGTGTTAGATTGAAAGCACTAATAAACTGCCTCCCGATGGTTTCAACACTCACACATTGCATCTGCCCACTGTGTTGTTTTCAAATCACTACACCCTTGGTGATTAAAAATTGAAGGTTATAATTGTTTCTTTAGGAATACCTTTATTGAACTCCACTGTCATTACAAATTAATGCAAAAATATTCCAATAACTAAGTACTTCATATTGGAGTGTATTAACTTCAAATACTTCTACATATCTTAGTTCCATTTTTGTTTCATGAATGTGATAACAGGTCCATATCTCAGTATCAGAACTTTTAAGAAATAATCCTTTAGCTATGCCTTCTGAATTTGTTCCATGGTCACAACCCAGTGGTTCACAAGTATAGGATGGGTGCAAACCTTGTCAAAAATGTTTCACCATAAGAAAGATTGGAGCGAACCTCTGAAACACTCGTGCTAATTAGGGAATTAGAAGCAACATATTTAAAGTTACTACCTAAAAGTACAATCAACAAATTACAAAACATTTGTTTTAGAGCTAGGACTAACACCTTCAACCCATTACACCCACAAATCAGTATGCATACTGTTTTTTCCTGTTCTTCTGACAAATAGAATTTGTTTCAGGATATTCTCCTCCTCACAACTTTAGTATTTGATTCAGCAGTGATATTGTAGGAAGAAATTAAATACTAGTCACCCTTAGAGATGAAAGGGCTATTCTTTCATACTGTTGTCTGCACATCCTTAGAGTTTATTCCTCTAAATCTATTATTTAGTTTGACTTTTCTTTGAAGCCTGGTTTCACTCATAAATAAATTATTAAAACATAGTGTTATTTCTCCATATCAAGCATAGTATCAAGCAAGATTGTTTTTCATCACGAATCACTGCCTGATCTCTGATTTTCCCACATACATACAAATACATGCACAAAGAAGGAAAATATGAAAAAATATATAGTAATTAACAGTAACTTTAAACACCTTGCATCTAGTTCAAATTACCATTTTAACAAAAATTCTCATAAATTTTCTTCTACAGAAAATAATTTACAGTCTAGTAATATGGAAGTAAACCTCCATTGAAGGTAAAATGAACAATAGACTTCAAAGAAGACTTAATTGCCTTCTCAAGGCTTCTCTTAACTACTATGAGAAGACATTGTTCAGTTGCATGGTAACACGTATGAATGTAGTCCTTCTTGGAAGCTCTTTTAGCTTCTCAGCTCCAACATATGTGCATGTTGACCTCACACCACCAAGAATGTCTTTGACTGTGTCATGAACATTGCCACGGTAAGGAACCTCAACTGTCTTTCCTTCTGAGGATCTGCAAGGTAAGTTAAAAACCAAGCATTTCCTCTGAATCTGAATAAATAGCTGGAAATATTTCCTTAACATATGAGCCCACTAAAGAGCCAAACAAACAAAGATGTTCCTATGATTCAGTTAGTGGAGTATCAGAAGCTCAGAGGATTAACTCCCTTCCTATATTCTTATAAGTGGCACATGTTTGACATTTTTCCTTTTTACAGACTACACAAAAATTGACCATCGTTGTGTCTATCCATACACTCAATATCTAGCAAACCAACAACTCAGTTGATCAAGTGGCCAACCACAATAAGTCAGTTCAAGGTTCATATCCTTGTGGCCTTTCAGATTGTTTGTGCGCCACTCTCATGGCAAATGTTTCAGCGCATCTTTGATAAATATTTCCTTGTGTTAAATAAAACTTATGGAGAGAGTTTGCCATGACAGGATTCTTTTTTACTTCAGCACCAGGGTAAAACCTTGCATCACTGACAAAGAGCAAGAACAGTATTTACATCAACAGTTATGTCGACTGACAATTTTGAGCCTACAAAAACATATCTCTGCCCCAGGAACATAACATTTTCAGTCACAGAAATTAACAAAATAATACATTATCAATAAATCTATTAATTAAATATGTTACACTACAGTATCACTCTTCCACATCAAGAAACTAGGCTTCAGCACACACATTCATTGGCTAGTAACACACTCTTTCAGATTATTAGATCCTGATAGGATGATTAGTGTGACAAGGCAAAATGGCTACTTATTTTAGAATGATATTTAACCAGTGTCATTCTTTCTCAAAGACAAATATTTTCAGGCAAAAGAGTAGCAAGCGTATGTGAGGTGCTTTGACACAACAAACTCACCGGTAGTTGGCCACCCCTCCTGCATGTTTTTTCATTGCAGTTGTTGAACTCATGCCATAAAATATTTTGTACTGCTTTCCATCCCTTTCAATCAGTTCTCCACCTGATGAATAAGACATTTTTGCAAATGCAAGAAATTATCAACCTCTCAGAAGTTAATCAGTGGTTGTTAAGTTTTTATCCACCAGTAAAAATGAGTTATCCTTACAATGGTTCTGTCAGAAAATGTCAAGAATTGCTGGCTTTAAAGTGCCACACCAAGGCTTAGTGCAAAAAATAATAGACATTCATAAGTCAATCAACGAAATAGTTGTTGACATAAAATGTTGCTGTATTTTTAAGACTGTCATTTGCAAATGAAAGTAAGGATCATGTTTTACTTACCAGACTGATCATGGCCAGCAAACATGCCTCCCATCATGACAAAATCTGCACCAGCACCTGAGGTCACACATGAAACAATGTTATGAAACATGCAGGTTCCATGTAATAAGTGTATGAAAATAAGAATTTGCTCCAAAACAAGTTGTTAATTTTCTTGTTTGGAAAGGAGTGGGGAGTTAAATGCATGAATCATATAATTTTTTCTCAAAATAATGTTGAAAAACCATTTACCAAAAGCCTTTGAGACATCACCAGGACATGTACAGCCTCCATCCTGAAAAAAAAAATCAAAAAAGAGAAAAAAAGTAAAAGAAAAAAAATTTTTTGAACAATTAAATAAAGTCCACAAGGTATTCATAAGGAAAAGGCATCACTGATCAGAAAATTCTCCATCTAAATTTTGATTGTGTAAGCTACTTTTCACTCAGGCTTGGACAACATTCTTGCCTCACCAAAACTATTCTCCCACAACAAAATATATTCATGGACAACTGGATTCCATGTATAGCAATCATTACCAACTTCTTGCCTAGTGGCTTGCATTGCAGAGTATTATTTCCAATAAGGTCTTAAACAGAGACAGACAAGCACTTAGCACTTAACACTTAAACGGATGCCAGAAACAAGAAATCTTTGTGAGGATCAGGTTTCTCCACAAGGAGATTCTGTAACATGCTGTGGATAAAATTTCCTCCACAACAAAAATTCTGCCTTCAACTGAAAAGGGTTAGCAGGTATATTAATTAAAAAATACACCAAAAAAGTGAACATACAGAGATGATGTGTCCTTTAAGGCCATGTGCAGCATCAGCACATTCTAAAACTGCACTTAGCTGAGGGTATCCTACACCAGTCTGCCTTCGTGTAGTGCAAACAGAGCCTGTGACAAAATAGTCAGATAAAGTGTCAATTACCTAAATACTTTCAAATATTCTACTAGGCAACAGTTCAAAGTCTCATGGAAGACTAGTAAGGCCGTGAGTTTTTTTTTTCTTTTTCTGTTTCAGTAATCATAAATTCAAACATAGGGCTACTACATGACAGAAATCACCAATACATTTTCTGCAGCTCTGGTGAGGGGACATCCAACCTTGAACTCCATTCATAGAATCTCTGATTACAGAACTAATTTCTAGTCTCGTTATATAGTACTAACCAGGTCCAATGCCAACCTTGACAATGTCAGCTCCATTGAGAATTAACTGTTCAACCATTTCACCAGTCACAACATTTCCTGCCTAATGGTACAATAAAATGGTACCAAGAGATTCAAGTTGTTATTTCCTATATATAATTGCAGGATGGTTGAGAAGATATCTCAATGACCAGTTTTTCTAGTACAGTGGGTCATTTCTGAGATGCCTGAAGCATCTGCTTTAAAATGAGGCAACATGCTTTATCTACTTCACACTACATCTCACTTTCTTACAGTCTCAGGTAACAAGATTCTACTATTAAATATAGAACATTATTCACATTACCTACCATAATGATGTGGTCTGGAAAGTGGCTTCTTACAGTTTTAACAAATTCCACAAAATGTTCAGAATAGCCATTGGCAACATCAAGACAAATTGCTGGTATATCTGGGACAGCTTCCAGAACCTGCTTTAACTTTGATAAATCTTCATCAGACATTCCACAACTCGCAATTGTATACTGAAAAGTAAACAAGCAAACAACTTGAAGTATGATTATTGGAAATCCAGTTATCAAAATAACCCTTGATCACTTTATTATTGTCAGTTATAGCCTTCAATTTATTTGCTGCAATATTAACTAAGATATTTTCTGAATGTTAGCATACATGACATTTGTTGTTGTTATTTCAATTAAATTAGTTTTGTGACTCCATACTTAAAAAAGTTAATAACCATTGAACAAATAAGAAACTATCATGGCTTGCCATGACAGTCCTCAAGTCTTTTAAGGTTGCCTTGATTTATGATTATGAGTAAAAAACCACACAAACTGTGTGCACTGAGTAAATCTGTCTAAAATTTCTAGAAAAGGAAACTGGGCTGTCCAAGAAGTATCTTGCATGGCTCACTTCTGCTTTTCACTTTGACAGAAATTTGAGGATTGTGTTATTTCAAGTGATATGTTTTGCTGGCTTTTATTTGGAGAACAGAACTTAGAACTTACAGGCAACACTTTGGCATGGTCTTTTGCAAATTCCTTCCAGTCTTCCACAGAGTAATGTTTGTGAATTGCTGTCAAAAGTTTGTGCTGGAAATTGAATGCAAAGTATTTGTTAATGTGATAAATTTGAGCAGGAAGAGGGAAGGGGGGTCTAATTCAAAGATTTCCTACATCCTACTTAAAAATTACCCAGCCCTCTACACAAAAATTTTCACAGTTAAATGGGAGCTAAGAAAGAACTCCTGATACCATTTATATATTTGACAAATGAAGGCCAATTACACTCTAGGATTACATAAAAATAGGAATATTTACTTTTCCATTTCTTTTTTCACTATGAGATAAGTCTAGTTGTATGATTTTGGTATCCAATAACACTGCTCTTCAGTTTTCTAATCTTGAAATTTGGTTTTCCTTTTTGTGGCTACCACCTCCCATAGCACCACATGTTATTAAAATGAGTGAGTGATGGTAACAATAGAAAGCTGAACTTCCCGCCACTCTGACCCAATGTCACTTAGTTTGTTCCACAGTATCTTTGTAGTTCAACATTTTCACTAGAGATTATTGGGTGCATTACACACTAAAGAAAGAAGTAAGCTCTTTGAAACAAATCATTTTGTGCCTATAAATCAAAGAAGTCATTTTTTTGGTTCTTGCTGTGCCACTAGAGAAGACAACAGAAGAGGATAAGCATCTTACAATCATTTTAGGATAGTGCTTGATTGTGAACAAAACTTCCCCTTCCAGAAATAATATCACACCTATTAAGATATTATCTTAACAGGTGTGATCAGCACATCATGAAAACTTTGAAGAAATTTTTTTCTTTGAAATGAGAAAATTTTACAGTTTAAATCAGTGACCTATGCCCAAAAGAGCCACTAAATTTGGGAAGCAAGCAAGCTGCAAAATATGATATCTTCAGTTTACAGATTAACCCTATTCAATGGAATGATGGAAGGGTGGAATGGCAGAATATCCTAAAACATGGAATGACAGAGTTCCCAGCTTCACCAATTTATCTAAATATTCTGAGCTATTGTTCAGATGTAAGAAATTTATAATCCCTCATGCTTTTAGAGGATGGCAATGATTTTGTTCCAGTTTCTGATCAGAACTGCCCCCTTCCTTTTTGAAGAGGGAGCCCAAATTAACCAGTTACACCCTAATATCAGTATGCATATTCTCCATACTGTTCTCTATACATTTCCTTAAGTGGTGACAAGGAGAATTTGTTGATCAATCAAGAGAATATTTAGTTAGTGATCATTTCCTTTATTCTCGTGACCTTACTGTGTGATGCAGGGGTTATACTGTTGGGAGAAATAGGATGCTAGTCACTCTCAGTGGTTAAAGGATTAAGGGTTTTGTATTTAAACCTTATCCCCAACATACCTCTGCCAAGGCTACAGCCATATCAAATGTACCAATGGTGTCCATGTTTGCACTAATGATTGGCACAACATCCTCAGGCAGTCCCTTCTTTGCATACTTAAAGTGAAAGTGTCTTGCCAGCACAACCTATTATTGCAACAAACAAATTTACATCATTCAAAATTCCAGGGTTTAAGCATCTCACAGATCTTTGTTTCAAGAACATTTTTAAATATGATATCTATATATATTTTTTCTAAAATGTTCCATCACAGTTTCAGTTCACTTACTACCAATACAGCACAACAGATGACAGAGAAACTAGTGCCTTTTAATTTATGGAAAGCAGCAATACAGATGAGATAATTCCCTTTGTTGCTGGTTTTTCAGAGCATCAATGTGGGATGGAAAAAAATGCTATTGGTACCAACACATCGTTTTTCTGCAAAGACTTGTTCTGTTAAAAGCAAATTAAATCTAGCAAATTTATATCTTAATAAAACTTAACTTCTACTCTACCCAACAATTTCCCACCTTCAGGTTCAAAGCCTGATGAGTTGACCTCATTTCTGTTGTATGCAAACATTAACAATTGATTCTAGGGAAATCCAGAGGAAACAGCTCAAAAGTTCAGATCCCAAATGTAGGATAATTACAAAAGAAATTAAATATCCTGAGTAACTTTAGAACAAGACTGCAAGAGCTGGCATGCAGACATTATACCAAATATAAAATGTGAGATGGCACATACAGAGTTAGAAGTGCAAAATTAAATCAATTAATCTTTTTAGCAATAACAGAGCTTGTCAGATTACAAGCTGTACTTTTTCCCATCTCATACCATGAGGTGAAGTCTGCACACAAACATCCACCCAGCAAGAGCTAAACCTGGTTTCCATATCACATGAAGTGACTAGAAGTATTACTACTCCCTCCCTTGATGGGGTGCTAGTCCATCCCAAGGTTACCCTCCTACATTTTATCAGGCTTCCCTGACACTTTGCTTGTACCCATTTATTCTCCTGAGTGGAGAGAGACACTGTGAGAGCATGGTGTCTTGCTCTAGAACACAACACATGGACTGGCCAGGTCTTGAACCCAGACCTCTTGACCCGGAGTCCAGTACACTGACCATTAGACCACCACATCTCTGACTTATACAATGGGTTGGAGATGGTTTCCTAAAATTGCCTATCAAATAGAGGATGGTTTTCAAGGCCTGGAGTGTGAAACAGGGAATACAATCCTGCGGGTTTGCTTTGGACTAGACACAATAAAAGGGGGTGTGAAGGTGGTGAATCCCAGTCCACACTTGACGCATTAACAATTATTTCAATCTTATTATGAAAATCTGTTTAACTATTGTAAAATTTGTCAAAATTTTGTACAACCTGTCAAACTACTGTACACCAGTTAACCGGGCTGGTCCATTTTCCAAGATCAGTCAAGGCTCATGAGAAGAGGCCCTTAATTTCCCCGCCTCCCACCCCATAACAATGACTGTAATCCAAAATTTTAACGAAAATTCACCCTGAACATTTCAAAGATTTTAAACTTATTGTGCATTGCAGGGTTCTGCTGCCATGTGTGAATGGAGTAATAGCAATGTCTTCTTCGTTTGGAGCGCTACCGCAAATTAATTATATTAATTATACTAATCGATAGTCAATATTTCCGTTCAAATGACACCAGACAATCAATGAAACTTATTTGCCACAAGACTGATCGAGACGATTTAAAGGAAAAAGTATGAGAAAAATCGTGAGATTAATGAACCAACAGTTTAGTTAAATGGTAACAAGAGAAAAAATTTGAACAACAAGAGGTTAACGCTGGCTCATGCTGAAACCAGCCGTGCAAAGCAGTAGGGAAGATTTTCCTCAGCTGTGTCTTTAATGACCCCTCCACTACTGCTCATCTACAAAATATTTTAAATATGAGTTGCACACTTTAAAAGCATGCCAACTCACGAGACAACACATCGACCACACAAATACGCCTCCCAGGGCTCCATAGCCAGTTGAGTAGAAAGAGGGCACAGCAGTTTTAGAGGGCAAGAAAAGTTTCCTTTTCCAATGCAACTTACGTCTGCTCGACTTCGGATAGTGCTTCGTTTGGGTCGAATCAATACATCTTTAAAATCCAACCTGATGCTGTGATCTAGATGAGGCATTTTCATAAACAGAAAGAACGTTTCACGGACCACTTGTTAGTTTGTACGATTTGGGAAAAATGGCGGGACCACAGTCAAACTATGTCACGTGGTTTGTGATGTCTCAATTTTATTATATTAGCCTCGATTCTTGGTTGACAGCATCGATCTGAAAAGCGACAGAGATCAAAAATATTTTGCATCAAAATACCATTAGCTTGGAAATAGCGAAGTATGTTTTAGCTCAGTGAAACTCAACGAGATTATAGGTTTAAGGAGGAATAATTTTTGGAAGTTTCACTTACACTTTTAAGCAACCAATCGCTTGGGTCGTTGTTTTGAACAAAGGTTTAAGCGCGTGCGTTCACTTTTGGCGCGCAAGTTCAACGGAGGCTGCGCAACATGGCCGATGGCACTTATGAGGTAAGTAGGGCAAGTTCTCATTTAAAATTTCGATATATCGTGTCTTCCATATCGACCCATCTTAGAATAACATTTGTTATACGGGCATTGATATCTAGAGATTTATCGGAAAAGATCCTTGGTGGATAGTAAATCGCCTGTTTCCTTGTATTTGAATTCTTCCAAGTTCATTCATTTGTTGTAAACGAATTTTCGTTTGAGAGGGAAAATCTTCCACGTGGATGAATTGGTGCTCAAAAAAACGTTTTCTTTTTCACTTTCGCTTCGTTTATTCAGGTGATTGTGCAAAATTATGTAAAGTAAGATTTCCAGTTGTAGTTTCCGAAATTGATAACATTGCACATCGTAAAATGTCTTTGTTTCCCATGGTCTGAATGAATTTCGCATGTGTAATTTTCTTTTGATTGCTTTTAGCTCAACTTTTACCATGCCATGTCACATAGAGGAAAAGCATCGGATTTATTCAATTATATCTAAAATCACGCTATAGAAGGAAACATTGTACATAAATCAAGGAAACGAGATGTTCATTTCTTGTACACGTTGCCTTATTTGTTTAGGTTGACAAGGTAATAGGAAGACGAAGAACACAATCTGGAAAGGAAGAATTTCTGGTTCACTGGAAAAATTACGACTCTCTTTATAGCACTTGGGAACCCATTGAGAATTTAAGTCCTTGCCTTCACACCGTAACAGAGTTTATGGCCAAAGCATTTCCAATGCCAGGTAAATATTAACACGATTTATCATGTACCCTGTTTGCTGTGTTGTTTTGCGGTCCCTCTACAAATCTTGTAGCAGTATTTGATAGTTAATTTTCTGTAAATATTGGTGACTTTCATGATGAGTGTGCTCTTGTTTAAAAAGTTTGCATTGAACCTCTTGAGAATGATACATGATCAACATTGTAGTATTTAGGTGCAAAAAAAAACAAGGTCTAGAAGAAACTTCTTTCACTTTCAACTCAAAGTTAAGTAAACAGATAACAGATATGATAGAAATTATCAACTAGAACTAAGTTAAGATAAATGAAAAACTTGTGCTGAGAAATATCTTGTCTTAGATCTTTAGGATGGGAACATTTCTTTTGTCCAGCATGATATTAATTTGTTTTGGATTATACCTTAATCACCTACTTACTCATCTCTGAGATCACAAGGTGTGAAAAAATGTAATAATTTTTGAAAAGCGTGTGTCATGCATAAACACAATTTTTTGCCAGGAATAAATGCTGCCTTTGTTACTCATTTGGAGTCTAAACATCCAGAGATGCGACAGCTAAGAAAGGTCACTGATATTGATAAGAGAAAGCTTAGAAGTCTTCAAAACAAGGAAATGGTTGATGAGATTTTGAAAGTCAAAAATATGAGCCAAGAACTTAAAAAATATCAAAGAGGACGTGGAAGAGGAAGAAAAAGATCACAGCTCAGTGATCCATGTGAAGTGTTCACCCAAGAAGCCAAAAAGCTTCGACCAGGGCCACACAATGGACAGATCATTGATCAAACTGTTTTCTCTGGACTTGCTTACAAAAGTCCTAGAGGAGCTTCTCCTAAGAAAGGAGAAAAGAAGTCCCCAGGAAAGAGAGGAAAGAACGGTTTGACTTGCTCTCTCATGGATGGTCTTGATGACGATGAAGTGTTAAGGTTGACCCGTACAACGCGGACACATGGTGTACTTGATGAGTGTGTGTCTGTCCTTAAAGAAGGGAGGATATGGAAAATAACTTTGTGCAGTGAAAGAAAGAAAAATTCCCTGACAACAGAGGTAGGTTATGTTACAACTTATTGATGGAACAAAGCTAGACACCTGAACAATTTGGTTTGACAAAATTTGTATTCAAGGTTTAGCAGCAAAATTTACATGTAATAAAAAAGTTAACTAGTTTTCCAGTGTTCTCCTTTTCAGGCAGTAATGGGTAACATTTACTGCCTGTAGTACCTCTTATTACTGTTTAAAATTGCTTTACTGGTTTGAAAATTTATTTACCTGTCATTCTTAAAATAAGGGAGAACACTGGTTTTCTCGTAACTTCCAAATATTTTAGAAAAAACTAAGAGCTTGATTATTTTCTCATTTTATAAAGAGCAGGAAAGAAGACAACAGGATTTTTCTGATATCAAAAATGTCCTCTATTTCTGCCCAAAAAGTAATTTTAGAGTAGATCACCTGATACCATATTTATTCGGCTATAAGCCGAGACCCCAAACTTTGTATGTGTGGACTTGGCATAATGAGAACCAAAAATAAATAAAAAACACCTAGCTATGAGCCGAGACCCATTCATTATTACAAGACTGAATTGTTAACTAAGGGAAAACCTAACTTTTTCTGAAAAAAAAAAATCACATTGATTGTCATAAATGAGGCTTAGACGATAACACACAGGTGTATACAAGAAATACAATGGTGATTTAATATGCAAAGGACAAAAAATCTTCTCTCTCAGAAAACACACACAAATTAATAAATATTACCCATAACTAACTATTCAATTGAAAGGTAACAAATCATAACTTGGATGAATTAGTGTGATCCAAAATATCAATTTAAAACTAACTGTGTTGTTGAGCAGCATCACTGGTACCTACACATCCATAGGGTCTATCAAACAATCTTCTGTTTGCAAATGTTTATTTCAAAATAGCTTTTAGTTGATTGATGTGACATCTAAAGCCAAAGAATTCAGTGAGGACCCTGAGTTTATAAGCGTCCCTCAGCTGGTACCAGAAATGGAAGTGTTGCCATTCCGTCAGCCTTCGCACCAAAACAATAATTGCATATTGTGTTTCTTTACTTTAGCTCAGTAAATACATCCCGATTTAGTAGAGTATCCATGCACTGGAAAAAATTTTTTTTTCAAAAACTTTCGGCTATAAGCTGAGACCCCCTCTAGAGCCCAAATTTTATTTCACTTCAGTTTTAATTTGTCTAAAAATTGCTTGGCTTATAGTTGAATAAATACAGTTAGTATACCAGCCAAAAGGCCCATTTTGATTATCTCAGTCAGTGTTTAGTTTTAATCAAATGTATTTCTCTTCGTAAGGAACTGCTGGTAGGTTACAATGTTTGCCTTGCATTTTGTTTTCTTTTTTTTAATTGTTCTCTTAAGCAGAGATTATGTAGCACGAAATGGGATTGTCTTGTTTATGAAATGTTGTACATAAGAACAATAAGGCCCAATTTAAACACCCAGAGCGATTCCATTAGGGCCAAACTCTTTGTTTAACTTTTAACGCTTTGTAATTTATTCACCGCTTCATTATATATATACTCGATTTTATTATTTTAGTTTACTTGATAATGACGTTCTGGAAACGTCGAAACGTCGTGTTATGCTTTATAATATTTTATCGCAGATTTTTATTGTCAAATGCTTTACCAAATCTTTACTTATAAGCAGAGATTGGGAAGACTAAACAAGCCTATAGACCATTTCTAAAAAGTATGGGCTATTAAAGGAAAAAAAAAAGTATTGGGCTATTGCAGTGATGGGGTGGGCTAGAAGAAAAGACTCGTGTGTATTTTTGTTGGTGAGGTCACTTTTGATGGTGTGTATCACATACACAGTTTCCTAAAGTTTACATTATAATGAAATAGTTTAATTCAGGTGTCCCTTAGGTCAAACAGACTCAACACCTGTCCATTTCAGGTGTAAAGCTATCATTGCACTTTGCAGTACTGTCTTTTGAACAGGTCAATATCCTTACTCTATTGAAACAATCCTGTTTCTTTAATTGTAAACTGATGACTGCGCAGACTCTATATAATCCGAGCTCCAATTGAAAAATGGTCCCTCACCCCCTCACCCCCTCCCCCCCCCCCAAAAAAAAAAATCAGTGGGAGGACATTTCATGTTATACTACTTGAAATCTAGTGAGCAGAACAATATGTTTGTAAGACTTTCATTTGTTAAATTGGCATGTAAGCTTACTTGCTGATTAAAAGATTGTATCAGCAGTTAAGAGAAAGAGTACTAAGAGACACTGTTGTTTGGTATTAGAAACAATTTACTAAAAAAGTTGTTCAGACCATGTAACAGGTCATTTTCAGTACTGAAACTGAAATATTCTTCTTTGAAGTGAACTTTCATACTGAAAATGACGTCTTGAATCACTCGACAGTTAGTCATACTTCCAAATGCAAAGTTGATGGTTAGACTAAAGTGCTACATATCATAAAACATCAAGTTTAGCCCAATGAAATCAGTTTGACTAGACTGCAATCAATTTGAGGTGTTTGCGTAACTGGGAGTTATGGAACAGTGAGAAAAAGAAAGAGAGAGGAGATACAGGCATTTGTTTGTTTCAAAATTCAACCAAATATCAATAATTTTCTCAGAATTTTTGTTTTAAATCTAGTGGTCACCAGTTGATGACTTTCATCAAAATTTTAGTAACAAAATACATTTTCACTCCCATGCCCCTGGTGCTTTGTTAGGCCCAGTGGGGAGTTTTTTGATACTTACATATGGGCATGTCATTCCCAATCCCTTTTTAAGCAGAGTCATATTCAAAGAAAAAGGGTTTCCTTTTAGTTTTTATCATGCTTTAAACCTCTTGGTCTATTACAACCAATTCTAAACCTTTGGCACATGGAGGACTTATATTATCTGAAACCACTATGGCAAGCTGATTGCAGCAATATTCAATAATTTTATATATATTCAATTCAGTACTTATATTTATGTAATATTTTTTCATTTGTTCAATTTAGTATTTTTATTTATGGACTATTTTTAACCCTTTAACTCCCATGAGTGACCATGACAGAATTTCTCCTTACAGTATCAATACAATATCAACCATATAAGTGATGAGAATAAAGAAAAATATCAATTTGGGAATATTTAGTTGATCCAGTACTAAATTCTCTCAACTAACATTATAAGAATTGTATGGTTGATAATAAGGAGAATTACAAATTTTATCTGGGAGTAAAAGGTTTAATTCCATTTAATTTAATATGTCTATACTTATTTAATTGCTCTATATCCATTTAATTTAATCCATATATATATATATATATGTGTGTGTGTATATATGTATATTCATGCAATTAAATCCATAAATATATTCATTTATTCTTGGGGACTGGGTAAAGCCATCAGATAAGAAACATAAGGGCCTGAGAAAAAAATTGTTGCTATTACAATATGGCAGACAAGGAAGGTTTTGATGTTGGAAGAGACCTGCTAGCATTTTTAGCCTCAGTTTCAGACAGAACAGAACATATTTTCCAAAATGATATGGGTGAAGGAGCTGCTGAAGTGCATGCTGAAGCCGTCAATCAGGGTGTTAGAATGCGTAGATTGCTAAGAGATTGTCATGATATTGGAACAAGTGACAAAGAGAAGTTGGATTCACTTGCAGCAGCTTTTGCAGATGTGTTATTGTCTTTAAATCATCACATCACAGTGAAGTCTGTCATCCCAGAAACTGTTGATGAAAATGGTTTTTCCCTAGTAAAGTAGGAAAAGGAAACTCCTGGAGGACCACATTTTGATATTCCTGCTGAGATGTTGGAAGAATTGCGTGAATTGGGGTTCAATTGGATTAAGAGTGGAGGATTATTGGGTGTTTCAAGGTGGACAATACACAGGAGAGTAGAACAGTATGGTTTGCAAAATATGGCATGATTTCATCATCTGCCTGACAAGGAACTAGGCGAGACTGTAAAATGCTTCATTTCCGATCATGGACAAAGTACTGGACAGGGCTATGTTGGAGGTTACATTAGAGCACTTGGCTTTATAATTCAAAGAAAAAGGGTAAGAGACAGCATGGCAAGAGTAGATCCACAGAATACTGCACTAGGATGGGGAGTTGTTGTTTCACGTAGGACATATCAGGTACCTTGGCCAAACTCCCTGTGGCACTTAGGTGGACTTCATGCTTCATGCTAATCATCAAATTTTAACATTCTCTAACTAACTTGATGGTATTCCCTTTTCGTATTCCAGTCATTTTAAGGTGGCTAGTAGCAATTTCCAACAGTTTCTATCTCTTATGATATGGTACACTAAACATTTCTCAGTTGCTGCTACAATACTGGCATTGAATGAAAGCCCAATCAGTGCTGAACAAAATGTGATCAACATTAACATTACTGGTTACCATTACAACACAATAAAACACAGTCACAAAGGCATGTCGGTGAAAATGTGCCTTTCAACAACATTGGACTCAGCTTTTAACAGGTAATAGGTAACCTTGCAACCTGCATGATAAAAATAACCCTGCACTAAATAGTTAAGGGTACTTCTATTATGATAATACAATAGAATTGTCCTTTGGTTTGATTTGTCAGTGTCCACAGCCACTGCTAAAGACTAGTGGCCAATTTTTATACCAGAACCAATCAACATAACAATAAGAAACATTTTTTGTTTAAAATCAGTTTGAGTTTTATTCCCTTTGTTTTAAATTATGGTAATAAATGAAACAAAGAAAAAATTTATGAAAGTACAAATATGTCCTCTATAGAAGACTATTTGTTAGAGTGATTTTATTTGACTCTGAAAGTTGCCCATAATTAATGATAAATAGTCAAAACTAAACAAAAGAAAACAGTAGAATTAGTGGTATAGTATCTAACTGCTTAGTAACTATTTCACAGTTAAAGTAAATCCACTCTGCTGTTTTGATATTTTGTACACTGCATCAAGATCATGCACAGAAACCAACTCAGGCCAAAACTGAACTGCTTGGCTGTATACAATGCTTGACTCACTGTTTTAAAATTCAGAGTGTTAACTCCTTGGTCTACACGATGCCAAAGTAATTATTCTCAAAGGCAGCAAGGTCAAACATTTCAAACAGTTCATTATCTGTTGGGAGGGGAAAAACTGCATTTCCTCTCGGCAAATTCAATGAGTTTGAACAGGTATGAGAAGTTGGCTTGAAATGCCAAGGTGGTTCCTCTGATTCCCTAATTCTCTGGTGAAAAAAGACAATTATTTGTGGTAGCTGTAACAATGGACATGTATGTAGTACATAAATAAGAGCAAACTCAAAAGGTTTTTCTTTAATGCCTTTAGTTTGCACAGCTCACTTTGGTTTACCTTATGTTCCTCTTCGGGGAATCTGAGACTGTAGTCTCTCATCAGGGCCAAGTCTTCGTAAAGTTCCTCTACGCCAACTCCAGTCCGTCATGCTTCTTGCTTTAGTAACGGTTTCTGCAACACTGTGGAGCATTTATTACCTTTCTGTCAAACCATCTGACAAGGCTGATGTAGATGAAAAATCCACTGTCAGTAACATATCCAAGGCTTGCCTTAAAAGGCCTGCTGCTTCTTTTTGTACTGCAAGTACTCCTTGTATTGGCGGACAAACTCTGCATGTGAAACACTTTGTTCTAAGGCCCTTATCTTTCTGATCCAATGGCTTGACCCAGTCCCCAAGATTGAACAATATTTTGAGGGATTGAATTGAATGAATATCTGGATTAAATTAAATGGATATAGAGCAATTAGATAAGTATAGACTTATTAAATTAAATGGATTTTAAAAATATTCCATAAATATAAATATCAAATTGAACAAATAAAAAATATTTCATAAATACAAATACTGAATTGAATATATATAAATTTTTTAATATTGCTACAATCGGCTTGCCATAAACCACACTAAGGTAAAGCTATGTAACTAACAGCCAGCCTTTATCTTTATCTTTAATAAATTTTATGCAAAGTGCTTTCACACAATCAGTGATTTGGTGTAAGTCCTGAATAAACATAAGGTTTGATACATTTCTATCAACATCTTCATCCTTGTCCAATGCATGCTGGAAAATATCCTGGTGTACCAATAACATTGGTTGCATCTTTTATTTTCCAATCCTTAGATGTGTGATCAGCTTGCTGGCTTTCTTCATGAAGCATCCAAAGATGATGTTGTTAGTGTTGTCATACTGACAGGAGCAGGGAACAGTTTTTGTAGCGGTCTGGATTACCAGCACCTAATAACAACACATAATCGACAGGAAGCAAAAAGAATGGTTGAGAAATTCAAGTAAGGAATGATAAAAGTATAAGGGGATACCTCGGGGGGTAAGGACTGAGAGTAAAGGGTGAGGATTGGGTTGAAAGGATGAGGGGGCCTGGATGCAACAAAAAAAGTGCAAGAAACACAACTTTGTTCAAAAATGCATACAAAGTTTCTATTCTATGCAAGAGCGGATAAAAGTCATTGAGTGCTTACGAACACTAACTTACACCCCAGTGTGTGTCTTTGAAAATATGTATGAATCAGCTACATCCTCTCTGTGTGGACAGGAGGAAGTGATTGCTCTAGGCGTTGACTTTTGACTGGAAGAAACATTTGGCCTCTAAATTCACAGAACTTTGAGAAAGGGAAAGTAGAGGAGTTATGTATCTTATGTGCATTACATTAAATCTTTTGCTTTGAAGTATTTGTGGTGTACCTGTGTGATATATAACTCTACACAGCCATGCCAGCCTTACTTCTTATTCTTAATAGAAGCAGTTTGGTCACTGTCAGGGGTGTAGTCCATTATGAAGTAATCCAATTTTTTTAAAATTTATTTCTTTTTTAATAGACTGTTGGTGGAACTGTTGATCAGTTTCCCAAAGGTTCTTGTAGCTGCTGTGAATGGCATTGCATTAGGATTTGGTACAGCACTCCTCAGTTTGTGTGACATAGTGTATGCCAGCAACAAGGTTTGTCACATATAACCCACATTGCTTAAGAGTCTTGAAGCCTTGTATTTTTCATTTTTTATATTATTTTAGTTTAGAGCTGAAAAAAACTGTCGCAGTTTAAATTTTTCTTGGGGTTAGGGGCCCTTGCCACTATCTCGTTGCTGCAGTAGAGGGTTACCACACAAAAGAAATTTTCATGCTTATAGTAGACTGTTTTCAATAGAATACTGAAAACAATGATTATTTAAAGCCAACCTTTCTGACAGTATTTTTTCTTTTTTTCAGGCCACTTTTCAGACATGTTTTACCAAATGGGGTCATCCACCAATTGGTTGCTTGTCTTCACTTTTACCCTCCCTACTGGGAAAAACTGGAGTAGGTGCTTTAGCAAAACCAATTAAAAAAATTTGCAACTTTGATCTGTATGATTTTTTAAATGTAGGAAGATTACTCTGGTGGAGTTCAGATCTTTAAATTCTCTAAACTTTTCATATTGCCCTTCAGTTGGATTTGAAATTACAAAAAATTCCACTGAGTCTTTTAGCTACTTCAAGCCAAGCTTTGGCTGATATAAGGCATAATTCTTCCCTGAAGATGCTAGTTATTGTCAAAAGCTTAGACACTCATATCTTATTTTTACAGTGGCTTAAAGCCTTACTGGAAACTAATATTAATATCATTTTGATTCTCTGTTTCCAAGTTCAAGTTATATAGAACAGCAAACTCTCGCAATGAAGGCATTATCTCGTTATTTATTTACTAATTGTACTACAACTTTTTCTAATCAGCTCTGTTTCTTGCAGGGACTGTCAATGCTGTTATTGAATCAAAAGTTGACTGCCACCCAAGCATGGGAAAAGGGACTTGTGATGGAAGTTTTCAAACCAGATAATTTCTTGGAACAGGTTGACAACAGAGTTAAAGTAATGGCTGCTATGTCAAATAAGGTAAATACTTAAGTTATATGCCACATAAAGTGGAACCAATGTGCCAATGACCCAGCTTTTATTTTCAATTATTTTCAAGAATTTTACATTGTATCAAGACCATATCCCCCACACCCTTCACCAGGGTTTAAAATTAGTTTCATTTTATGAGTTCCAAGTGATGAGTGAATATTATTTTCCCAGTCTCTGAAATTAAAATATGGGAGGTTTTAATTGAAGAAGTTTTTTACTTAAAATGTATTCCTATATGTGAACAATAACCTGTAGGGTCCGCACTCAAGATTGCAACAGACATGGGCACCAGTGGGACTTACATTTTCCAGCTGGCAACTAAAATTTCTTGTCTAGTCTCTATACCTTGAGTGGAAACCTATCATGCCCTTACCTTTTTGAGTCCCAAGGAAGAGCCAAACCTCAGAACTTTGAATTTTTGTAGTTAGGGGCTGTACAAACCCTTACTTCAAGGAACTCATTGGAGAACAACAAAATCATAGGTCACATACTATGAGCCAATGTGATGGTTACAATAAACACCTGCCTTCTCTCCCCCCAACAAATGCAGTGCCAACTTTTGAACAGTTCTCACACAAGCTGTCATGGCCAATCTTTCAGCTTAACCAGGAATGTACCATGCACATGACCTTTTGCGTGACAGCTGTTCAATGGTTTGCATGGCATTTTTCTGTCATAATAGCCCAAACTCTTTTCAACTGAGATGTGCTGCTTTTGTTGGGCCAAGAAAGAAAATTTAAGGTATAAAAGGTTACCAAATCTAACTTAATTATTACTCTTAACAGATTCTGCAGGACACAAAATCTCTCATCAAGCATTCCTACCAAGAGACACTTAGTGATGCCAACAATGAAGAATGTAAATTATTTCTAAAATATCTTGGAGATGATAAAGTGTTAGACACTTTGAAAACAAACTGGCTTCCAGATGTTGTTATTACTTGATTTTATTATTTTTCTCATTAATATTATTATTGTTTTGAGGTTGTAACTTTCAAACAGATAATGTTGCATTTGCTGTAAACTTAAATGCACTACAGTGTTTCACTCTCTATGAAGGTAATTGCTACCCTCTTTTTTAACTACTTTTTGTCAAACTTTTTAATATTAGTTTTTATTTCAGTTTTTTTTCTACCCTTTTCAACCTTTAATCATAACCATTACAAATTCCTCAATTGTTATCAGTGCATTTGCAGCTTCATTTTTCACTAATCATTCTGTATGGTTGTAATTGGACAGTGTAATCAGACTATTGGCCGTAATTGGATTGTTGAAGCAGCCAATCATACTAGGTCTACTCAGCTAAATCCATCAATCACAGAATTGATTACAATAGCCATAGCAACAACCACTAATCCAAAGAAAAACTAGGCAATTTCCAAAATGGAGGAATTATTAACTTAAGATATTGTCTCCAGTGGAGGTATTTGTTCTAGGTGTTTTTACTTTTTTGGAAATTGAAATGGTTATGAGTAATTGGTAACAGGATGTCTTGTCATCCCATTCTGTCTATAATCATACTTATGAACTCCCGCTTCGCAGTTGCCTGATTTTGTCAATCACTTGTATGATTACAGACTGAATTGGACTCCACTTGGTCCCATTGCCATTATTAATACATCTTCTGAGTGATATTCTTTTTTCAGTGACCTCTGGTTTGCAGTCAGTTAATGATACGATAATTGCAGACCCAGTGTTCACTGACACATTACTAACATCTACTACAAGTAAGGGTACTTATCCCTAACATTGTACTTGCTTGCAAAATAAACAGTCTTGGATTGTTTGTAATAAAGACCTTAAGCAAACCACCATGGCAACAGCAACAAAAGCATGGCTAAACAAAAGATTCAGTGAAGACATAAATTGCTCAGTATGTACGTTTTAAAATTTTATTCATCTCTTATCCATCCTCTGAAACACATTAATGCAAATCCCTAAAATTTGCGTGGGTTAGAATGGAAACTCTGATGGCAAATTATTTACCTCTCTGCGTAGAACTAAACCCTGTCCACTTTTCTTATGGCAAAGATGATGTCTTGCATTGTTAAAGAGGGTAATCACATCCACCATCCATTTAGTTGACATTTTCATTGGCATTGCCATCCTGATTGCTTAAGATCCCTAAAGATTTCTGTCAGTTAACTTTCTTGTGTTAGAAGTTACTTCCAAGCACAATCATTGTCTCTTCCAGGTAAAGTCCTCTTTTTCAAACTCCTGCTGGACATAATAACTGTTCAATCTCCACTTTGCTGGCTTTTTATCTAGTCAACATTGGTTGAAGACTGAAGAACATACCCTTTTACATTTAACTTTTTTAAAAAACCCTTTTTATTTTGTTTATATTTATGGGAATTTATGAAGCAAGTTTTACATCAGTTTTGAAAGAATAAACATATGTTAGACTGGTAATCCACAATTTATACTCTCTTAGTAGAGAAGGAAATTTTTGAGGCACCTCTGGCATGGAATGTTTATGCTGTGGATTCCTTTCCACAAAGTAATGTGTATCATTTATAAGGAAAAAGTCCACTCTGATTTATATTTCTGATTAATTTTTTTCTTGAGTCTTATCCAGTGGTCAAGTTTTGTTATTGTTACAGTCCTCTTCATGTAAAGCCAGATTAAATCCCAATGGCTGGGTGGGATGTTTATGTTTTAAACTAATATAAGATACAGACTTCTTTTGTTGTGTCTGTGAAGGGTTGCTTCTTTTATTGCATTTGGTACCGTTTTCAGACTGGTTTCACAAATCTGGGACTTTTTGTGAATATTTTAACAAGTTTGAAGTATATTTTATTGGAAAATACTGTTTGATAATTTGTGAATTGAGAAACACATTTTACTTTTTGAGTCTACAGCATTCCAACTGATAGTATGGTTACAGCATCAAAAGCAGACGATGAACATAATAAGTTAAGGTTTTTGAAATAAGCTTTTTTCCTTTTTTCCCCAAGATGACAATATAAATTCTCTGTACTGTTCGTTATACATTTCTTAGAATTTTAGCTTTCAGAACTTGGTGTTAGATCAAGCAAATATACCCAGAGATGATAAATATTCTTTTTCTCGTCACCTTTTTTCTAAACAGTGCATTGTATTGTAAGCAAAAACAATTTATTTTACACCTTTGGGAGTGAAAGGTTTTTTTTTCTGCGGGGGGTGGGGGGTGGGGGGGTTAACCTAATTATATAATTTCCAGTTTTTATGTAGACACAGTCATTCTGTTGCTGTAACATGCATTTAGATGAGATTAAAAGATTAGTTTGATTAAAATGTTTGGATGCATAGGAATTGTAATCACTTAGTTTTCAGACCAGGATCGTGCAGATTTTTTTTTCTTCCTTAATTAAGTGTTGAAAAAAAATGATATAAAGACCTGAAAATATTACAGGAAATTAAAATAAATAAAAAAGGGGGGGGGGGGGAGAAGAAGTCTCTACTATTATTCCTAAGCTGCAACAAGTGGTTAATTCCAGGTGGAAATATTTGTGATCTCTCTCTTATTGTTCTTTTTACTTTAATAATTTCTCTCTGTTTCCTTATTTGTTTTCTGTTGTTGAAGTAGTAGTTTATTTTGGCCCTCAAGGTCTTCTGATTTCATAAACGTGTGATCAAAAATATTTTAAATGCTCTACAGGATTAAGTTTAGCCAAAATTTTAAATACATGGTTAAGAACTTTTTTGCGTTTATGTCATGTCTGTTACAGTTTATGCTTCCTAAGATATTTCATCATTGGTTTTAGTGTGGAGTGGAATTTTGTTTTTACTGTTGAAGGAGAAAATCATTAATATGAGATATGAGGGTTTAAAGATTAGTTTGATTAAAATAATTGGATGCACAGAAATTGTAATCAACATGGTTTTTCAGACCAGGATTGAACAGAGTTTTGAATTCTTCCTTAAGTGTGGAGAAAATGATATAGAGACCTGAAAATATTAAAAGACAAAAAGGAAATTAAAAGAAAAAAAGGGGGGAAGAAGTCTGCTATTATTTCTAAGCTGCAACAAGTGCTTAATTCCAAGTGAAAATCTTTGTAATCTTTCTCTTCTTCCGGTTCTTTTTACCAAATTAATTTCTCTCTGTTCCTTTATCTGTTTTCTTTTATTTAATTAGTAGTTTATTTTGGCCCTCAAGGTATTCTGATTTCATAAACGAGAGCTCAAAAACATTTTAAATGCCCTGCTGAATTAAGTTTGGCCAAAAGGTGGCTAAGAACTTTTCACATTCATTTTATGTCCGTTACAGTTATTTCATCGTTGGTTTAAGTGTGGAGTGGAATTTTGTTTTTATAATTGGAAGGAGAAAATTGTCAATATGAGATATGAGGATGTTTTTAAGAGGGGTACTGCATACCCCCCCTTACAATTTGTATTGAATATGCCCTCATCCCCTGCTCATGATTGGAGCTTCTCTACAGGGCCTGGGGCATTTTTCTCAGGTAAATTTATGGCCCTTTGAGTCTAACCATTGGGGCTCAACGTATCACAACAACAAATTTATATCCGTTTACAAAATTTATTCTATATTGATTAATGTGGTAGTTCTGGATCTATAAACAAGCACTGGTAAGTTGAATTATCAACTGTCGTTGGAGCCTGATCTCATCTTCAAATTTTGCTGTGCAATTTATTGACATTTTCAGTCTAAAATTCAAGTAACAGTCCCCAAATATGTACAAATAATTTACTAATATCTACAAAAACTGCAGAAACACCAAAACATTCGTTATAATTAGTATGATAAGAAATCTCGCACCACTAACCTACAATAAAAGCTTTTGACTTTGAAGCTCGACGAGTTGACTTACAATTACGTTTGCATTACGTGTGAAATTACTTGAACCGGATTGCTTCAATCGAAAAAATTAGGAAGCTTTGTGTTTTTACTTCAGTTTTATTGGTTCGTTTACAAAAGAAAGTTTGACATCCTTCGTTCTCAATAAACATCTTCATTGCTTCATTTTTCTTCATTTCGATCCGGTTCAAATAATCTCGCTTCTTTGAGCGCTTCACAGATTTAGTTTGCTTTCTTTCGCGTTCTGAATTATTGGGTGCAATTGTCACTTAGCTGGTTACCTGTGAGTTATTTTGGATAATAAGTGGTTCAAATAATTTATTTTCAGTTTTTAATTGGAATTGCACAGGGCAAGGGAAGTAGCCAACATTTAGACTGACTCTTGTTTAGTAAACGACGTGCGCGTCGCTCACCTGCTTTTGAGATGTTATTTCTTGCGAGGTTTAACGCGCGTAGCTGACAGTTGTCGTCGTTTATGGCTTCTGCCAAGTGCTGTGCTCCAATGTCTAAGATGTTATTGTCTGAGAGGTTTAACGTGCGTAGCTGATAGTTGTTGTTATTGATGGCTTCAGCCAAGTGCTGTGCTCCAATGTGTGAGATGTTATTTCTTGAGAGGTTTAACGTGCGTAGCTGAAAGTTGTTGCTGTTGATGGCTTTAGCCAAGTGCTGTGCTCCATCGTCTGAGATGTAATTTTCTGAGAGGTTTAAGGTGTGTAGCTTACGGTTATTGTTGTTGATGGCTTCAGCCAAGTGCTGTGTTCCAATGGCTGAGATGTTATTTCTTGAGAGGTCTAATGTGCGTAGCTGACAGTTGTTGTTGTTGATGGCTTCAGCTAAGTGCTGTGCTCCAGTGTCTGAGATGTTATTTGCTGTGAGGTCTAACGTGCTTAGCTGACAATTGTTATTGCCGTTGATGGCATCAGCCAAGTGCTGTGCTCCAATGTCTAAGATGTTATTTTCTGAGAGGTTTAACGTGCGTAGCTGACAGTTGTTGTTGCCAATGGCTTCAGCCAAGTGCTGTCCTCCAATGGCTGATATTTTATTTCCTGTAAGATCTAACGTGCGTAGCTGACAATTTTTGTTGTTGTTGATGGCTTCTGCTAAATACTTTACTCCTTCATCAGTCAACTGATTGTATCTGAGGTCTAACCAGCTCAGCTGAGATTTCCTGCATTTTAACAGTTTGCAAATTTCAAAAGAACCTAATGGACCAATGTTATTGCGAGTCAAATCTAAATATGAATTTTGTTGAACATTAATTACATTTACTAACGAAGAGCAATCAACAGGTGTGAGGCGACCATCAATAAAATTTGCACAATTAAAGTTTATTTGTTGAAGTTTTTTCTGTGCTTCTACCTTCATACTATTATTTTCGTTTATACATTTAATTAACGTCACCGCTAAATATTTTTCGTCTTCAGTCGGCCAGCAGGTCACTTTCCTTTTCTCGTGCCACCACTTTTTGTTGTCACGGTAGTATTTGCTTTCTTTTTCTTCAGTTTTTACTGGGAGAAGATCAGTGATAATTTCGCTTGGTAGGTGATTTTTATGCTCCATGAGTCCTGCCAGAAACTGAAAAACCAGCTGCCATTTGCCGTTCTTGATGTTCATAGAAACAAAGTTTCTTAATTCTGTTTCACTCATGTTGTTTGCCAAGTACCTGGCAGCGAAAAACTCTTGCATTGTCAAATGAATGAAACAGTATTGTGATTCAGGATTAAGCGGGTCAGTTTGACGGTCGGGTAAGCGGTGAAAAAGCGCGCTGTCTTCCATTCCGCGTACTTCGTTTCCTTCAAGGATAAGTTTTCCTTCGTTGATTCCTTTAAACGCCACTTTTCCTAGTTTCTCGAATTTCTTCTCCACAGCCAAGGGCAAATCATCTGATTCTAAATGTTCGCGAATAAAAAAATTATCGCGGTATTCTTTTGTATGTTTAAAATAAAACACTTTCACTGCGACCTTGTAAATCGTTGTTAATTTGGAAGGCAGGGTAACACCAGCGGTACTGTCGAACTGCAGTATTTGTAATAGACTTGTACACATAATGAAGGTGTTTACTGGGACATAACAAAGCGAAAGCAAATTCATGTTGCTGCTGATGTGTTTCCATAGTGTTTCACCTGCTTCCTTTTCATCTCCAGCGAATTTGTAGACATATTCTTCAACTTGTTCCGATGAGAATCCTAGAATCTCGTACCTTTTGGAGAACGAAAGGTGTCTCATGCCCGACAAAGCCGTAGATCTCGTTGTGGTTAACACTGAAGCCTCTTTAAGAAGTTTCCCGGTCACAAGCCACTGATAAAGGATTTGGAGCGGCTTTTTATCTTCAATACTTCTAGGATGAGTGACCGCCACGGGTATGTTTTCGTCATGTTTGAATTCGTCGAATCCGTCAAAAAGTATGAGAACACCTTTAGGGTTCTTTTGGAGGTGATTCCAGACCTCGTCATCCATGTGATGTGTAGGGAAATACTCGGACTTAATCAACAGTTCCTTGAGGCTGAGGTCGTCGGCCGGGTTGAATCTTCTGAATTTTACGAAGAAAGCAACATCAAAATAGATTTTGGTATCTGATGTCGCTTTGAAAACTTTATCCAATGCCCAGTCTCTGAGGAGTTTGATACAACACAATGTCTTGCCGATTCCGGGTCGACCGACGATTAAAACTTTCTTGTTTTCAACATTCAGAAGGTCTTCCGGGCTTTTCATTTGTGAGTTTTTGTCGCGTGACCTTGGATAAACTTTGAGTAGCTCCTCTCGGTTTTCAGTAAAGTCATACGTTGCTCTGTTCTTGATAACCACAAGGTTTGTGTAAATCTGATCGAGAGTCAAATTTTTAACTGTTGTGTCGTCGCCTGGACCACCTGTAAAAGGTGATTGCAGTTCTAAAAGTTCTTGAGTCTCCTGAATAATTATTTCCTTTTTGCGTTGAATGAACTCTTGAAACTTTTTTTCTTGGAGTTCTTCAGTGCGTCTTTCAGTGAGTGGAAAAGTTTCGTTCCTTCCATCTAGGTGTTGGTTGAGATGGGTTTTTAGAAACTTTGAGTCTTGCATGAAACCCCTTTCAATGCATGCCCGTGATAAAAGGTAGACGGTTTCGACCAGAATGCCAGCAACAAGAATTCCATTCACCGCAAGGACAGCGTACATCCAGAATGCTTTCTTATCCGCCCGTTGATTGTGACAGTCGTGTAAAGTAGAGTTTTGGGCGGTTTCAGATGAATTCCTTGGCTGAGTGGTTCCACCGTTTAAATCACAGTTAAACTCAGAGGAAAACTTTAAAGGATAAAGCAACCGAGTTTGTAGGATGATGAAAATAACTCCTAAAACAATTCTTATCGATAGTTGACAGCAATAAGTGATAAAAAGCTTGTTTCCAGTTGATGACGCAGTCTCTTGGTCTTGCAACTGTCTCTCTTGATCACCGATACGGATGCCTCGCGACAGATGATCGACTTTGGGTCTCACTATTTGGGAGTAAATAGCACATACAAGTGCAATAAGGACTAAATTGAGGATTACGAAGCCATAGACAGGAAAACCGAATTTGTTGTACTTCTTCATATATTTCTCATAACATTTTCCACGGACGGTGTCGACGTTTTCACTCTTCGCTCCGCTGCAGCGGAAATCAAACCTGGGCTCGCTGTTTTCCATGTCGACGAATATGGCGAAGAAGATCACACTGATCAGGATCCGAAAAACCACGCCCACATAGTGAACTCTGTGGAAAGTTTTTGGCTCCAAATATTCTAAAATCTTTTCCATTGACACTGTTGTTGTTGTTACTCACTTCGTTAGAATGCTGATGGTCTATTTATAGAGCATGATAGTACTTTCATTTGATTGGGTTTTTAGAAACTTTATTGTCAAAATGACAATGGATTCTTCATGCATGTCATTGTTCTACATAAGAAACAGTTGTCAGAAACTGAGATGGATAGAGATATCTACATATGTGGCAACATGCAGGAACTCGTTTCATTCCGCCCACCCCTCCCCCCCCCCCGTGTTAATTTTCACCCTTAATGTCGCTGTAGAGGCCCTGACCAGGAAATCGTCGTACTGATGTAGCTTATTTTGAAAGTTGAAGACTAAACTCTGAGTTGCTGCGTGTGGACATTTCACCTTTGGCTGATTCAAGTCACGATTGGTTGAGGTTTTGCATCTGATTAACATTGAGGGTGGTGTGAGTTTTTCTAACTAATCCCAAAGCGGCTTAGTGAAGCAAAATTAATGCAAATTAAATTATTTTCGACCACGTCGTGAAAATACTGCTCTGTTTCGATCAATGTTCTCATCTTATCACGATTATAGTAGGTGTCAGGGTCTAGAAATACTTTGGTACGTCCTTTGTTCTTTGGCATTAACCGCCACAAAATACAGGAGAA
The DNA here is from genome assembly GCF_036669915.1 of Pocillopora verrucosa. Lineage (NCBI taxonomy): Eukaryota > Metazoa > Cnidaria > Anthozoa > Scleractinia > Pocilloporidae > Pocillopora > Pocillopora verrucosa. The sequence goes on along the minus strand of NC_089314.1, from coordinate 30,268,311 downwards.
CGAAATCACGCTCTCTTTGAGGTAGAATCATTGCTTTGCGCTCAAACGAACGTAAATCATTTTCCCCTTCAACACTAGAAAGACATGATCACAACAGCTTGATGGTTGGTTGCTCAAGCATTTCAAAACTGACGTTTACTTTCACAACTTAATACACGCATTGATAAGTAATAACATACGATTATAGTGTGCTCGTTAGGAACGATACCATTAATTAGGGTTTCTATAAGCCTATCCGACTACTAATTTGTAAATGCTTTGAGACTTCCTCTAAGATATACATATCCTTCGCAGTATCCGACTTCCAGCGTCCCTTAAGTTTAATTAAGTAACCTTTCTGATAGATTAGGATTGTTACTAACAGCAGAGGTAGCACCTCCGGATCTTAAACCATGAAGGCCATACATTTTATGATCTAAACCTAGTTCTTTAAGACAATCCTTAAAGATTTCCCTACACCTACTGTATGATAACTTCCCTCCATACAACTTGTGCTCGTTTGTAGATTTAAACAGCCTTACTGGCCTGAAGAGTGCAACGGAGCTGGAGAGATTAATATCTTCCAATAAAATATAACTTTCTGAAAGTGCCACGGGACAATAATTGTTACCTAGCCTCTTGACATAAACATGATTCCCTTCCCGGTAAATGTCATTCTTCGCTCTTGGAACGAACACCCTCAAGTATTCAGGACGAAAAAACCCTGCCAAACCTAACGAGTAAATACAAGCTAAACGTAAATCCTCTAAATTAACTGATGGACCAGCATACTTATTAACTATACTTCTAATAACATCGGCAGGCATAGATGCCATCTTAACAATAACTGGCTTGCAACGCTTAGCCGCTTCCAGCAAATTATGACAAACTGAACTATCGATTGGATTGTTGTCATTACGCGGAAAGAAGGAATGAAACCACTTAAGAGCGGCGTGAGACAACATTAATGTGGCATAAGAGTTTGAACTTTGTAAACTTTATAGAGATAGGAAACTGCGAGAGAAACATAGAAAGGAGGCACCGACCTAACATTGGACAAATTACACCATTCAAGAAACCTAAGAATCTCTTTCTTGTATCTCTTCGATGAAGACTCCGCTTTAGATTTCAATAGCATCAAGAGAAGATCTTTCAAGTCTGGCCTTATCCTAGCTGGGAGATGATTCCAATGGCCATCCACATCAAACATCTGCAACGAGAAAAACGCCATGGTAATAAACGACATGGACGTTAAACCTCCCTTTCTCGTTTCAAATTGACCGTCATAAAGGCTGTCGGTCAGCGCCGGTACCTACAAAAACCGTTCCATCTTCAACTTAGGCCAGCTCCCCCTTTCACTGTATACACTCAATGACAAGTGTCTCATGTCTCTTTTCCCTGCTCTACACGTAGACAATCAACTAAGCAATATTGATGAAATTACCTAAAAGCATGAGAGGGAGAAGAGAACTTCACACGAACAGCTAAAACTAGTCCAGTAAATCTGCCACTACCCAAAAAACGAGTTGGTGTTCCGCCCATGCTGTAGCTGTATCGCTTGTTATCTGACCGCTTTGATGAAAAGAACCCATTTTAGCGAGTTGTCCATTTCGAGGTTTTCTACGTACATAAGAAAAGGGCTTTCATATACATATATATATTATGTATATAACTATCATATACATAATCACTATCTTGACTACTATGATAACTGCCATCATCAGAATATATTTCCTGAGATTCCATGTATAATATTACATTTGACAAAAATCATAGAATTTCCAAGAACTACGATAACGCCCAGATTCCAGGAAATAATAGATATAGCTTGCAAAAAATCGCGAGATTTAAGATCGGCAAACAAAAAAAATTCAACAATGCAAAATTTAATCCTTTATAGAAAATTGAAATTAAGGAACATATTGATCAACATGATCAGCAAAAAACCTGAAGACTGACTGTGCTTTTTACTGCTTCAGTTTCTGACACAGCTGATTGAAATTGACTACATCATTGAAGCCATAGGCTACAAGAACATTTTTACGACGTTTTATCAACGCACACTTGATTAGTTCTAATTTACACCTAGAAGAGACTGTGACAGTAGAGTGGAGACTACATATGCAGAGAAAAAAAATTAAAATAGCTTTTAAATTAAGTCAAAATGATAGAAATCATGCTGCAAGTTTCTATAACTGTGATATTCACTGTGGGGATAAGATTTCAATACCAGAATAAAATACATGAGTTCTATCCACTTACCCTCTTTACCATTCCCTCCCCGACGAAACGTAGCTAACGTTTAGGGAATTTACACAACTTTAGTCCACGCAGAACATGAAACATTTGATGATTTTGGAGAAAATGTCTAATCTAGCAAAGTAGTATTACTACATTCTGATTATTCTTTGAATCACATTTTGTGCCTCTTTTTATTCATTTTGGATCATATAAATCTTTTTTCATCAGGTACCTTACTTGGTCTCTGCTGCATCACTATCATAGTCAATTATTAATTACCAAGCAACACAAGCAACCATAGTCCTATGATCTAGCATCCATGTGAATAAGATAGAAAGCAGGAAGACACTTCAGATTTATCTGTGATTCAAAGAACTAATCATAAACAGGACACTCTAAAACCTGAATCCTTTAATCAACGACAAATTTCTCATTTCAGTTCTGGTGTTATGGGTACTTGTCTCTTGAAATTCATCTACAAATAAAGATCGACACTAAATTGGATATTCTATCTGTTCGCGAAATGAAAAGTAGTTCAAACTCTTCAATAATATTTGAAGCTGTTATTGATTACTGATTACGGCAAGCATTCATCGCTAATTTTGAAATTTGATTGTTTTATCTTTTCATGCACCAAAATATTGTTTACAAAGTGTAAGCAAGCCCAACATATGTCTCTTTTCTATAAATATTTGCACACTCGAAAATCGTTTTCTCTTTTCCTCAAATCTTTGCTTTTACAAATTTTTACATCTCGAGACGAACTAAGCTTCGCTTCTTAAGGGGTGTGAGCGCATCGTTGAGTGCTAGTGCTGGTCGTTTCCAACGGGTGGAAAGATTCGTTGATCAGAAATGCTGCTTAATCCTTTGAGTTATGCAGCATTTTCACTTTTTCTTTCTCCAGTAATTCTCCCTCCACTCTTTTTCAGTATTTTCAGTCCCTATCAATAAATAGTGCAACGATGAGTGAGGACAATCGAAATTTATTCTTATTTCTGAATCTCCTTTTGGGGAACTACTAAGAACGCCCCTTCGATATATAGTATATTTGCTCAAGAACTTTATACCCGATATGTCTATGACCAACATTTAAACTGTAAGATTTAAGACGCAAGACTAATGATTTACGATTCAAGGTTGCCCAAGATACGAATGGCCTCTGCACGATTTAGGTAATCACCATTAATCTCCAATAATTAATATTTCAACTTTTGGGATCTATCCATAAGCAACTAAAGACCCATGAAATTCACTGATCAGTGTAAATAATTGCAAGAAGGGATTTTAGCTCATTAAGTACCTGATAGCGGTCTTTCTGCGGAATCTTTTCGCGGGAAGCTCCTCAACTGGAGTAAGCGCATCTTTTAATTTGTCCTTCGCCCTTCCTGATACAGACAGGTTTGTGACAGAAGTGACAAAGAGAAACATAACATTTCACAACATAGATTACACCGGACTTGTTAAATCTTTGCTACAAGCTTATAGTCTCGGAGAAAATAAATTTAAGTATGAACTACCAAACATTCAAGGCAACTGGTTAACCTAGGGTAGATGTGGGTTAACGTGGTAGATCATGGTTAACTAAGGGTACATGTGGGTTAACGTGGTAGAACATGGTTAACTTAGGGTAGATGTGGGTTAACGTGGTACAACATGGCTAACTTAGAGTAAATGGAGTTTAACGTGGTAGAACATTGTTAACTAAGGGTAAATGTGGGTCAATGTGGTAGGACATGGTTAACTAAGGGTAGATGTGGGTTTACGTGGTAGAACATGGTTAACTAAGGATAGATTTGGGTTGACGTGATAGAACATGGTTAACTAAGGGTAGATGTGGGTTAACGTGGTGGAACATGGTTAACTAAGGGTAGATGTGGGTTAACGTGGTGGAGACGGTTAACTAAGGGCAAATGTGGGTTAACGTGGTACAACGTGGTTAACTTAGGGTAGATGGGGGTTAACGTGGTAGAACGTGGTTAACTAAGGGTAGATGTGGGTTAACGTGGTAGGACATGGTTAACTAAGGGTAATTGTGGGTTACCGTGGTAGAACATGGTTAATTTATGGTAGATGTGGGTTAACGTGGTAGAATATGGTTAACTTATGGTACATGCGGGTTAACGTGGTAGAACATAGTTAACTTAGGGTAGACGTGGGTTAACAGGATACAACGCGCCTAACGAAGGGTAGATGGGGGTTAACGTGTTAGAAAATTGTTAACTAAGGATAGATGTGGGTTAACGTGGCAGAACACGGCTAACTTGGGGTGGATGTGAGTTAACGTGATAGAGCATGGTTAACGTAGGGAAGATGGGGGTTAACGTGGTAGAACATGGTTAGCTTAGGGTAGATGTGGATAAACGTGGTTGAATATGGTTAACTTAGGGTAGATGTGGGTTAACGTGGTAGAACATGGCTAACTTAGGTTAGATGTGGGTTAACTTGATAGAACATGGCTAACTTAGGTTAGATGTGGGTTAACGTGGTAGAACATGGCTAACTCAGGTTAGATGTGGGTTAACGTGATAGAACATGGTTAATTTGAGGAAGATGTGGGTGAACGTGGTAGAACATGGTTAGCTTAAGGTAGATGTGGGTTAACGTGGTAGAACATGGATAAATTAGGGTAGATGGGGGTTAGAGAGAAAAGTCTCCCTTTTTCTTCCAAGACTTAATGCAAAATTCACTGATTGACTGAAAACCTTCCTGTATATTTTTCTAGAAAGTGAAATGTTATGACTTACTTTGTATTGCACTGCAGTTTGTCTTTTGCTGTTTAATGATGAGGTGCTTTTCCTTTTGATGAGATGTTATTTTAAGAGACATATGTGGTAGAAATTGATTACAATTAGTCAACCAGAGCTCTCAAGTCCATTTGCTAGCAAAGAGTGAGATGTCACGGGCATCACCTATCAAGGGTGGGAGGGGGAAGAGGGTATGGGGGCATGTTCCCCCTGAAAATTATGAAAAAATAAAATAGCAAAGAAGAACATTCCTTTAATCTGCGAGAGAATTCTGCTATTGGAAAGTGTGTGAAGCAATTTAACAGGAAATTAGTAAATTAAATTTGGAAGGATAATTAATTTTATCGGTACTTAGTAAGAGCAGCAGTTTGCTATCGCAAAATCAACCAAATAAATTTGAAACCTTAAAGGAGTGAGAAATAATGACTTAAGCATGAGAGTGAAAAATTGAATTTGTTTGCATGAGTCTTGCACTCAATACATGAGACTTCAAGAGCCTCAAGTTAACTCAACACATTAAACATACTATAGCATGTTTTAGTTTCGTTTCTTTTACTTACTCAGTAATTTAAAAGGGATTCTTCAATTCATGCCATTTATTCATTAATGGTACTGTAAATTTTTAGTGGGTAGGGAAGTTCAGTGTAAAAGGAAATAATGGGATGAGGGCAGGAAGAATAAAATAACATTTCGATATTCCAAAAAGGAAAAACATTTCTAAACCTTCTTTCCAAAATGTGGAAAGTTACATTCTAATTTTAAAGTCCTGCAAAAATCATGAAAACTGGGAATGAAAGTGTTGAAAAAAATGAGAGGAAGTCTGAAGTCTTATGTTTTTTGTAGCTGCAACAAGTGGAAATCTTTGTAAGGTTTCCTTGCCTCCTCTTCTCTTTTTTTTTTACATGTACGATTCATTTCTTTTCTCTGATTTCTTTTCTGTTGTTTAATTTGTGTGTGTGCTGAGGTGCACTGATTTCATAAATCTTGCGTTAAAAAGGTTAATAGGTGTCCTTAAACTGGCCAGGAACCTGCTCAAGGAAATATGCAACATTGATTTCATGTAACTATAACCAACAAAAAGGCCTTCTGTCTTTGAGAGCGCGACGATTTTAGTTACAATTTGGTTACAATTTTTTTTTCAATATTTTGCCAGAAGTATGAAACTACTTGAACCAGTTCTTTTCAAAGGAAAAAAAGATATAGAAAACACGAACAAATAAAAAAACCCTGGTATTATACCAAGCAATCTGTGGTGTGTACACTCATCTTACCCGCTTAAAATCTCCGACAATACCTCGAACGATCAAACCATACAGAAGCACAGAGAGAATTTAGGATCGAAACTAAGCTAAACTAATCAATCATAAACTGACAAAGTTTCCTGAGAGGTCCAAGGTTGGTTTGTTTTCTCTGCAGGAAGGTTTGTGTTTTCACGTCAATGTTATTGGTTCATTTATAAAAAAAAAAAGTTTGATATCTTTTGTTCTCAATAAACATCTTCAGTGGTTCGTTTTTCTTCATTTCGATCTGGTTCAAATAATCTCGCTGCTTTGAGCGCTTCACAGGTTTAGTTTGCTTTCATCACAGGCGGCCCAAGCTCTAAAGATGATCATCTTACGAAATGACAGTCATGGCGAAACTAGAGGAGTTTGTATAGGAATATTTACGACCGCTTTAAGGAATAATAAAATAAGTCAAATTCTCACAAAAAATACCTCACCTTACTTCCAAAGTGCGTTGCTTGCTATCTGACCGCTTACCACGTTGAAGGGAACCCATTTTAGCGAGTTATCTATTTCGAGGTTTTCTACGTACATGGGAAGGGCTTTTCTTCTCTAAAGAATTAGCATACACTTGCTCAGTAAATTATGAGCCCTTAGCTTACCTGGTTTTTTGATGTGATGATTGAATGAGAGGTTTAACTTGCGTAGCTGACAGTTCTTGTCGTTGATGGCTTCAGCCAAGTGCTGTGCTCCAACGTCTGAGATATTATTTATTTTGAGGTTTAACGCGTGTGGTTTTTGGAAACTTTTATCTGTCGAAAAGACAATGGAGTATTGATGCATGTCATTGTTCTACATAAAAAACAGTTGTCAGAAACTGAGACGGATATTGATATCTACATATGTGGCAATATACGGGACCTCGTTTCTTTCCATCCCCTCCCCCACGTGCTCATTCCCCCCTTCCTCTTCTCCTTTTCTGTTAATGTCGCTGCTGAGGCCCTGAAGAGAGACTCATTATACTGATGTAGCTTGTTTTTAAGGTTGAAGACTAAATTCTGAGTTGCTAGGTATGGGCATTTGATCTGGGTGGTAATTGTTTGGAAGGAAAATTGTGACCTTTGGCTGATTCAAGTTACGATTGGTTGAGGTTTTGCATCTGATTATTCACGAGGGTGGTGTGAGTTTTCCTAACTAATACCAAAGCGGCTTAGTGAAGTAAAAGTAATGCAAATCAAATTATTCTCTACTGCGTCGTGAAAATACTACCTTGTTTCGATCAATGTTCTCATCTCACCACGATCATGGTTGGCGTCAGGGTCTCGAAATACGTTGGCACGTCCTTTGTTCTTTGGTGAAGGCTCCTTGCATTTCTGAACCGGAAACTCCCCGATTACTTGCTCATCTTTAAACGAAGAGGTCATCTATCCGAAAATGTATAGAAAGAGATCAGATAAACAGCTTCCTAAGAGCTACCATCACCTTGAAAACCATGTGATCCTTCAAAAATCCTTCACTTATACCACCCCTCCCCTTTTTAAAGGTGATAAAAATTGTCACTAAAATTGTCTCAAGACCCTCTTTAAGCTGGGAGCGAACCTGTACAATTGTTAAAGAGAATATGTCAGGGAAACGATAGCGAAATTTGTATCATTGGGTTAGGGTTTAGGAAAAAGGGTTAGGGGCCTAGTGCTAACCGCAAATCTATTCAGATCGGGCTAATTCCACGAGGCAAAAAATTCAATTATACGGCCAAGCTCCGCTCAAGCGTATCAATCAGTCTTTTTCTCGTTAGATTTGAGAGAAGATGCGTTGGGCAATTTTGTTTTTTTTGCATTTTCGTTCAAATGAGAAATCAACTCTGTTTTTACGATTTTTCTATCATCAATGTTGTTGAGTATAACCTGAAATGCAAGTCAATTCTACGCAACTCAAGCAGTTATTTCCTTCCGCGGTCAAGTTTCTTATCTGACGAGTGAAAATTTTATAGTCTCTTTTTGAGTGTTGTCCTTTTTAGTTTGAGCTCACTTTTTTTTTGTGCAATTTTGAAAAAAGGTGTACGTTAAGTTTTTCATAGCTTGCATTCAATCCTTTATTCACCACAACACTTTGTTTCTTTGTGCCCCTGGGTTTTCTGATGTTAATGCCTCAGTCCACTTCGTGTTTTAAACCAGGATGCCTACTGTCCCTGCAACGCGCTCGCTTGGTCTTCATGCGTCTGAATAAATACAGGTAAACTGCCTGAAGTAAGTAAGTGATATAAGAACGCCGACAATTTTCAGTTTCAACAATTTCATTTAATTATTTTTCCTTGAATGAACATAGTACCAGTAAAATAAGATCAATAACTATTGACTGATTAACGATTGAATTATTTGCGAAGAGCGAATTTAACATTTAAAAAATCCTGAACATCGGCCAGTGTGATAAACGTCCCACGCTTCTATCACGTGACAGTTTGTTTGTTTCGTTGCCACTTGATTAATCTCCTTCGCAGTCCTTTTGCTTCAGCGACATCCCCCCCTTCCTTCCCTCGAAACAAAATCCGCCGCGAATAAACACTTGATTGGGTGATAGAAAGAAACAATAAAAATTTAACCTCTGCAGTTCATCGTGTTTTAGTTCGATAAAGCCCTAAGTCAAATGCGGCAAGGAAATGGAAGCTGAGCTACAATTTGGACTTTCTCTGCATGAAAGCCATAACGGCCTGCATACACTCTTCTGAAAGCCAGCGTTCTTCAAGTAAAGCGCACTCCTTTTCGTTGGCTTCATGTAACAAATCGCGGAATGAATCACGTATTAACTGCTTGGACAACAGCAGAGACTGTAGAGTGAACAAAAAAAAAAAGAACGAATCACCTTTTGAAGGATAGTGTAAAACATTGATTGGTCATCTAAAATAATGTTTGACTTAAAGCCCCGACCGTCTACAGATAAATATAAATGATCATGATCATGATAAATAAAATATGGGAAAACTCCCTCCTGCATTCACCACTATGATAATATGTTACAATAACACTTGAGTAAGGCAGGATGCCTTTTATTATTTTCAGGCTGAAGGGAATACACATAAGAACACCGAAGTTTTAATCTAGGCTTCTTTCAACAATCTATTGAGAGAAGCCATATGGATAAGATTATCCAAAACAGATTACAAATCACCCCCTTCCCCCCCCCCCATTCCCCCTCCTTTGACCAGCATGTCTCCAAATGCTATAACGACTCCATTGTAGATGGCACCCTGCTGTGAAATTCTACAATGCAATTTTTTACCTTAGGGGGCAGCTTGGCCATTGCTTGTATTCTGTTCTGAACTTCTTCTGTGAACTTGTCATGGGGGAAAACATCTGTGACCAACCCACAATCTCTTGCTTCAACTGCTGTCAGTTTGCATCCAGCAAGCAACATTTCATTGGACTAAAGGAGGAGAGGAATTCATGATATAATTTCACATATTACGACAATAACTTGAAATAGGCTCTATAACTCAACAAGTTATACAAAGGTTGCAACAGAAATTAGAGGCAAGTCAATGTACCTTTGCAGGTCCCATTATCCTAGGGAACATAAATGAGGAACACCCCTCAGGGCTTTGTCCCAGCTCCATAAAAGGTGTGTGAAATGTAGCTTTGTCTGATGCATAGATTAAGTCAAACAGGCCCATGACTGTTACTGATATCCCCACAGCAGGTCCATTGACTGCAGCAATCAGAGGCTTAGGGAAGTCTATGAAGTGTTGTACAAAGTTCCTGTCATAATGGTAACAACAAAAAGTAATACTTGATTTGCATGTACAAGTAAGATTAGTGTGTAGTAAGAGAAGTAAATATGTATTGCATCAATGGAAGACAATTAAGGTCTAATTTCACAATTATTTGAAGGTGACTGAAAAAAAATATTCCAATGTAGATGGTAAGATGTCTATTCTAACTAATTAAAACAATCAGTGGATAACAAAGATTGAGAAATGAATTTTTAACTGCTTTGAACTGTTTTTAACTGCCTCAGCCCCTCTGAGGGAGAACCAACTCTGGTTCTTCTGGAGAATACTGGTAGCCCACAGATAGACAAATGATTGGGGAATCTGTAATACAGGAAAAGACATTGAACTGCTAACATACTTTAATACTTTCCGTGCATCATTTGCCATCTTTTGAGGACCCTCAGGAGGAATTCTGGTAAAGTTTCCCAGGTCATTTCCACTGCAGTAATATTCTCCAGATCCAGTCAACACAGCTACCACACAAGCATCATTTTTCCCAGCTTCATCCAAAGCAGTCATTAATTCTTGGTACATCTTTTTAAGATAATAGCAAAAAAAGTTGTCATAGTTAATTAACTAAGCACACACATATGGATAATCAGAGTATGGAGTCTTGTCCATGAACACAACACACTGGCTGCTGTCTCTCAAACCCCAACCTCTTCACCCAGAGTACAATGATTAGGCCACTATTACTCCAGGTGATACTCAGATAACACAGAATATTTTACAAAATAATTGTGAAAACCGAAATTAAATAAATACAAAATTTATAGAAGGTCCTGGATCATGCCCGTAGTGTGTTTACCAACAGTCCAGAAAACAGTAGAGACAAGATCAAGATGGCCATATGTATTCTAAAACTTTGAACAGTTGTACAATTCAAATATGGGAAACTGATTGTATGAGATTCGTGTGCAACAAAACCCAAAGACAAAAATCTAAGAATGCCCAGCTAGAGAAATGAAAATGTCTCCAGCCAACTACGTTAAGGTATCTGGGCAACAAGACTGAGATATTGATTGTTATCAACAGTAGTCAAACATAACTTAATTTTAGTAGGAAATTTTCCCTTTGGTTCTGAAAAGTTTACATAGAATTTTGTGGTTGTGTCATTGTCTAGCACTTATTAATTTATGAGAACTGTCCACAATAGTGCTGCAATGGTGCGAAAGTATGAAATACTCTAACAAATAAATCAAGAATTGTAATTTCTCTCCTAAAATTTAAAAAACTTCTCAAAATTTATTTCTGTGATGAATGAAATGTAACATATATTGTATGTGTATATTGTAATTTGTGTTGTGGGTTCATTTTTGTTTTCCATATTTCTATAATTATTTTTATTGAATTTAGATTGTTAACACAGGCTAAACAGGACCAGCCTGTTTACATACTGCCAATAAATAAAGATTGAAAAAAAAGGAATAAACAAAATAAGATGCACCTCCCAGGTTATGGCATTATATTTTGTAGGCCTGTTCATTCTTATTGTCAGCACTCCATTCTCCAATGTCACCACTAGTTCTTTGTATTTACTCTCCACCTCAACTGATGGGTTATTCTGAGGATTTGGAGACTTTAAATCTTCATCAGTTGTGCCAAATTGTGCTGAAATATTCCAACAAAATAGTTTATACATCTGTCCAGAGCAAAGGAATAAAAATCTGATTCCCCAACACAATTTTAACATAAAATATTTCCCATTTTGCTGTATGATGCTTTGGTGACTGAGAGAACTTTATGGAGAGCTAGGCATTATACTATGTTTTATAATGACTACAACTGGTACTAGGATCAGCAACATAATGATGCATCCTGTGTCAGGAAAAAATGATTCATAAATCTAACCCTGATTATAGTAATGAGATTTTAAAACATTTGACCATCATTGTGGCATAAAGAAAAAGGATAGAATTACAGCTCCAGAAAAATCTAATTTTTGGGTTGAGATGCTAAATATTTGGTATATCACATAAAAAGGTCATCAAAAAGACACCAAAATAGTAAATGTTGAAAATAAAAATAAATTTTTCACCTGCAAGGTCATTAACATAATCTACATACTTTTGTTGTGCATCAGCCTGAAAATAAAGCCAATGGAAATAGATTAAGTAACAGCCACTGAGCTAGATAAAAAAAAAACTTAGACAGGTAAAAATAATGTCATCCACAAAATTAAAGTGTGTAGGATGTACTTAATGTAGCAGTAGCTGCCTAATTTGAGTTTTTTCAGTGCTATTTTTGTCATGGATGTGTCCCTATAAGACAATTCTTGTTTAGTCCTGTCAACATCAAGTGATACTTGAGTGAACATAACTTCCATAAAAGCAGTTTTCTGGAAATCCATTTAACAACTATCAACTAAGTAATGTATTGGGACAGTTGAAGTGCTTTTAAGTTGTTGATTCATTTCAAATATAGACTTTTGATCAAGGGAAATTAGCCAATGTATAGTTTGAGAAAAAGGCTAATGTTCTTGATATTTCTTTGATTCTTGTTCTGTTTGATTCTTGTTCTGTTTGATTCCTGTGATTTACCACACTGAAATGAAATTTTATAAGGTGGACTGATTTCTTTTGTGAGATTATCAAGTTTTATTAATTGTGTTTATAATGCAAATTAACTATTGTAGAGAGTTTCTATAATACTGATGTTTTGAGTGTTAGTCCTTTGTAAGAGCAAATAGAGCGAATTTACATAATCAAGTCTGTTGAAAAGCAAATCATCTTGAAATACCCCTTGCAGATGCAGCACGACAGTTCCTTTAGAAAAGTACTCCTTTTCTTCATTTATTGATTTCTTTTGTGCTCTATTTCAAAGTTTCCACCTGATTATACAAGCTTTCTATGGCGTTTTTACATGTTCAATATTTTAAGGTGCATGGACAAAATGAGGAGAATCAGGTTGGGAAAAAATGGTCTTAAAACAATATAAAACAGTTTCCCACCAATTCTTTCTATGAATAGCAATAGTCTCATAAATTGAAGAGTGAAAAGCAGGCACTTTAATCAACCTTTGAAAGATCACCAAGATCATTCCATGCTGTCCACTTTGCTTTGCCAACAAAATCAAATGCTCCTGGTTTGGGAGAGTTGCATTTTCCGATACTGCCCTGGAAAGAAAAAGAAAAATTTTGCATGAAATCTGAAAAGACTTGAACTATGTATATATAAACAATAACTAAAACATAGGCATGCGTGGCATGCACAAGTTTTTTTTTTTGGCTGGGTGGGTTGAGATGGGACAATTTGTACACTTAAGGTTTCCTTTTTTCGTCACCAAAAAGAGCATAACTTTCAAAAAACAAAAATATCACAGAAAGACAGGAAAAAAACCTAATTTATCTGAACTTACACAGATATTAAGTGATCTACTGTCTCTATTATCTAAATACTTCTAAGTTAAAATGAAATGCAATGTTGCCAACTGCTTACCGTTGTCTCCTTTGCACCTGTTGTTTGGTCTCCTCACACAACACCCTCTATTTCTCATTTGAGAGAGAGCGCATTGTGTGACAAGACCAAATAACTGTTGCCAAAGAGACTACGCTTACTACCATTCTTCCAACAGAGAGAAAATCAAAATTATTAGTTAGTTAGTTACCTCAAAAATATAATTCTGCATAATTTTACTATGAAAAGCAAACTGAAACTCTGTTGTACCTCTAATAAACCCTAACCAAAGATGTACTGTGATCTCAAATAAGTGAAGATACATTGAACAAGAGAAAAGGATAATATTTCAAAGAGGGATCCTTCATTGGTGATTGGTGATTGGACTTTGCCCTCTTCTGTATGTGAAATGCGTGATAAAATGCAGGCCGTTTACAAGGAATTAACACACAATTGGCCTAAGTCCAAGGTAGCTTAAAGTGACTTTAATTGATAGAAAAAGTTAAATGTGGGAGAATTGTGTGGAAAACCCAATATCAGTAGTATTAAATTAAGTTCCATGTGAATATTTTTCAGTGGAGTTGGACAATGCAGTTCGAATATATAAAGAAATGCAGGAAAATAACATGTGATAGGGTGAAGTCCAATGTGGCAAAGTGGAATTTGATTGGTGGAATACAATTCAAGCACATTAAAAATTGCCCATTATTCATGTAGTGCAAGGATTAGGTATGTTCTAATTGGACTTTGGACTTTGTTATCATGATGATACATGATGGAATGTAAGTTGTTTGGCGTGTGAGTTGGTGTGTGAGTTGTACCAAAAGTAAATAAGCCCTTTAGATGCTACATAAAATCATTACAGTACATGTATACAAGGAAAAAAAGGACTGGGATGATAACCCACTCTGACAGATAACATACTTATTAACTGAGTGGGAAGACCAGATGGGAAAATATTTGGCATGAGGTCATGAAGTAGCGAGTGTAGCAAGGTCTGTGCACCATGACTGAGAGCCAAATATTTTCCTATCCAGTCCGAACAAACTCAGTCAATGAGCAGTTTATCATATGACCACAAAATGTTGAAAATTTGGCAAATTTTGTTTTAACCTGTAGAATAGGCAATGGACAGCGCTCATGGGCAGCCACAGGCAGGATGAGAGTGAATATTGAGAGATGAATTAAGAATGAATTTTGTAGTAATGAACACTACTTGAGCAGTATTGAACATTAAGGGTTTATTTTCAGGCTTTAATTTCATCACAGTGCTTTAATAACATTCATCACCCTGAAGAATCCTCTCATCTTCATTACTCATAATTTTAGCTTTGTGAATTTGAAGTTAAATCACACAATAACAATTTTTCTTCTCCTAACCTCTCTACTTAAAAATATAGATATTGTAAGGAGAAGTTCCTTTTTGGTCACTCCTGAGATCAACAGGGCCACTATCATTACCTTGTAGAAAGGTAACAGGATACAAAAAACTCCCCAGGATGAGGTTAAAAACTTCTTCAATTTGACTACACGTCTCTAATTTTTTCAAACAATTCAGAGGAATTAAAAGTCTAGCATAGAAATCTAACTCGATTAAGTTGTGTAGTCAGTAGAGCAATTTACCTGTTTGAACAAGGCATACAACTTCAGTTTGTGATCATTCCCTGGATCTTGTTTTAGAGTCTTTGTCCTTTCACTTGCTGACTTAAATTCTTCCTCCAGATTTCCTAAACTCATAGTTCCTGTATGGATGGGTCTTAAAGCTGACAAATGGAAGAAAGACGGGCGAAACGCTAACTTTCGCAGTCCAAGCAAGCTGCGCGCCATCTTATAGTGGCCAGACTTACATGATGACGGTGCTCTAAAACGAGCAGCCGCTGAAAGCATTCGAGCAAAACATTACTCTATTCGCGTTGTTGATAATAACTACTAGCCAAAGTTTTATGCTGTTATAATGATGCTTCATCGCAATTGGAAATGTTCTGAACACTCTTTTAAGCGTATGATGCTGGAAGGTTAGCAAAAGATATCCAAAGTTATTTGTAAAAATGATGCGATTTCACGACAGACATGGAACTCATGTGCGGTTGTCACCGTCGAAGACATCCGCCACCAGAGTCAAGAGCTTCGCGAACGCGGTTGTATTTAGTCATCGCCCCTTAGCATTTGGTGAAACGTTCCTTTTTGAGATAGAAGAACAGGAAAAGGACTGGTCAGGTCATGTCCGCTGTGGGATCACAACTCACAATCCATCTTCAATTAAAAGTGTTCCACCGTATCTTCTTCCTGACATGGCCCAAATGGGGCGTACTTGGGTGTTTGCAATCAAATCGACGATGCAAAAACCTTTGGGTGATGAACAGCTGAAAGATTACGGTGGCCACAATTTTCAACGCCAAGAGGCAGGAGATAAAGACGATAACCCGGTGTTTTGCGGTAAAAAAGCGAGAGAAGGGAAATTAAAACCAACAGATGTTGGCTCGCGAATTGGAGTGAAAGTCAGTCCGACCGGGGAACTGTACTTCTTTGTAAATGGTATAAAATTTGGCCCCTGTGCCCTTGATGTACCTGTTGACAGGGATCTTTATGTGGCTGTCGACGTGTACGGAACTACAAAACGAGTTCAAATCATTCAATGTGGAGGTTAGTATGATATAAAAAATAACTTTGCAAGGGTAGAGGGAAAAGTGATCTCTACTTCCCCCAGGGATACTTTGTGTATGAGGGGAGGAGGCAGTAAGGAGATGAGAATTTTTCTCCAGCTCTCTCCATGTGGCTCTAGTTGTTTCAAGGTTGATTGCAATCCTCTTTAATTTATCATATATGTGTATCTGAACTTAATATGTAATAAAACAAGAGTTCATGTCATAGAGTGAATTAAGCTCCAGCTGCTAGGCAAGGGTTAAAATGACTCTGATAAGGGCCCAAAACACAATCATGCCCACAAACATAAACTGTATTACTCTTATTATTACTTTGGAGAGCACTGAGAAAAAAGAGAAGTGGAAAAAGTGACAACAAAACAGTCTGATCAGTCACACGATTGTGGTGGGGGGGGGGGGGGGGGTACGGTGGGCTGAAATACACTTAAGCCCACAAATACCTCCAGTTAAGCCTGAGAATGTGCCATAATGTCTGACAAAGTGATAATGATTGAGAGCCTGACACATCTGATAAGTGTCAAGGTAAGTTGCCTTGCTTTACGTGACATGAAGAAAATTTAAGTAAAAACTTTGGTCTTGTGATAGAATATTGTCTATGCAACAGG
The DNA here is from genome assembly GCF_036669915.1 of Pocillopora verrucosa. Lineage (NCBI taxonomy): Eukaryota > Metazoa > Cnidaria > Anthozoa > Scleractinia > Pocilloporidae > Pocillopora > Pocillopora verrucosa. The sequence goes on along the minus strand of NC_089314.1, from coordinate 30,251,695 downwards.
TTGCAAAGATTCAACTGGTATGAACAAATTTTACTTGGGAAATGAGAGATTATTCTTACTTTTATTGGAGTGGTTCCACTTTAAACAATGTTTAACTACAGGTGAAATAAAATACAGTAGGCCATTGGGACTGTGGAGGGTGACTATGACAGCTTAACAGAGGTTGAAATTACAGTAGTAAAGGGGAAAAACAGGTTTGACTGTAGTGACGGTGGGGAAGTTGTTTAAGAGCTATGGATGTGAGCTAACATACTTTTTTCACTTTAGTGCCACCACTTCTTGATTTGTGCTGTGAAAACATCAGGAAATGTGTAACAAAACAGGAAGATTTGGAATCACTCCCCATTACTGCATCACTGAAGAAGTACATTGCAACATTTTAACAAGAAATTGTTGTCACAGAGAAAGAAAATATCTCCAGTGTTCTTAAGGGTTAAAACATTAGTAGCATATGTAAATTAAATCAAATACAACTATGATAGCATTTATCCTGTAGGGTCCCACTCAATTTACAGCCTTCCAAAAATATAATTTAACCCTTTAACTCCCAGATCAAATTTATAATTCTCCTTATTGTCAGCCATAGAATTCTTATAATGTTAGTTAGAGAATTTAGTATTGGATTAGCTAATTATCCCCAAATTGATATTTTTCTTTATTCTCAGCTCTTTTGTAGTTGATATTGTATTTATATTATACTGAGAAATTCTTTCTTGGTCATTCATGGGAGTTAAGGGTTAATTTAAAATTAGTCTCACTGTTACTGTACAGATATGAAACAGAAATTTTACAATTTATCCTGGAAAGTATCAGTATTAATTTTTGCCCAGTAGAAGTCAAGCTTTTACATTGGCTGTGTCAGCTTAGAGATTTTTAGATTTATTTTTAAAAAGAAAATTTGCTGTGGCATACATTGGGAAAAAAACCTTGAGGGTCTTGTAAACTTGATTCAAGTCTTTATGGGTCAAATGATTTTTTTATGAAACAAGGTGACTGCAAATTTTATTTTTTCGTGATTTGTAATCTTGTTGAAGAAGTCCTCCTCTGTGATTTTGAATCAATGTGATACAGGAATTGCCTAGTTTTACAAGTCCTTTTCAAGGGATTCATTTTGGTTTGTGTGTGTGACTTTCTGCTTAATGTAAAGAGATACGAACATGACTTTACCAGTAAACCCATTGGGACCAAACTTTAGAGTGTCCTCTGGATGTTGGAAATGTGAACCTATTACCCTTGAATTTATTTCTTTCCTGTCTGAAAATGGTGGTGGTTGTTTTTTTCAATAAAGGTGAAATAATGTCTGTGGTTGGTACTAATGACATGAAAAGCCTTAATGTTTTTATGTGAGGTCTGACTCAATTTAGCTGCATCCATAGTCTGATGCAGTTAGCCTACTTATAAACAGCTACTCAGACTTGTTAAGTATATATCAATTCAGTGTTTATTTACCAAGATAGGTGTGTTCCTCAAAGGAAAATAAAAGAAAGCTCAGATACTAGGTATCCTTAAAACACTGCAGCTTACATAACTCTGAATAAACTCTTTTCCTTGATAGTAAAAAGGACTTCAACAATAATTAATGGCAATCTGTACTGCAAACAGGTATACTGCATAGATACACTGATTAGGAGAACATGATTAGCCAACCAGAGTCAATTACTTCTATTTTATTTTAGCCAACTAAGTGTTTCCCAAAATAGCAGTTATTGCATATCACCATGCATTTCAAAATGTAAAATTTATGAACAGTAACATGTGTATAGAACAACTACTTGTAGATTAGCATAATACCAACAAAAAAAATCATAGATGATAGTGATTAAAAGTTTTTTGTTGATCTGACTCATCCATAAATGTAGAGTTGGACTTGAGTTTAAACAAAAAAAATCTTATGTCCATTCCCAGGAGGGGAACCAGGATTTTTCATAGCAGGAGGTGCAATGCCAAGTACAGATTTTAAAATTGAACAACAAAAAAGAGGCTTATGACTAGGCAATACTGTAATGTAAACTGCTGAGAATACATAGCAAATGATACAGCAGAATTACAGAATTTTTATAATTGTGAAGTTAAATTAGAAAGCTGCAGGTCATCTATATCCTAAGATCTATCCATATCAAGAGGCATCTGCTTAAAAAAATAACTTAATCAGGGTCCAGTTGTATACAGGAAGTAATCAATGGATAAATCACTATCCAGTAAATAATTATTAAGAAAACGTACTGTGCTATCCACTAGATAGGGATTTATCCAGCATACCCTTTAAACAACCGAACTAGACCTGTTCTCTAATTCTTTATGAAAAAAACAAAAACAAAACAAATGTTTTTATTTTTTTGTCAAGACATCTGATTAGCACATATCTCAGCTGATTCTTTGTTACTTTTATTAGCTGCTGGAGGTGTTGATCAAAATGTCTTCAGATAGGTAGAAAAAGTGTCCCTGGAGGACAAAGAATGTTGTGTTATCATGTGTACCAGGAAGTCTGTGATTTGAATGCAGCTGGACTTGTCTTTGGATCCTGCCCATTCATGATTGAACCACTCATACTGGGGCCACTCATGGGACCTGAGGTACCATCTCCACGTAAAACTGTTATACACTTCCAGTTGTTAAGATAGTTGGCTGATAGGAAGAAAGATTGTATAAGAATTAAGGTTGATCAACCTTGTACATAATGTGTGGCACTGCTAAAGATTAGTGTTCAGGTGTTCCCTTCATATCAGTATTCATTTAGTTAAACTACAAAGTTTGCCTCAGTAGAAAGCATCCCAAGAATCAACATTCCCTTTATTTAAATTCTTATTAAAACAAAGAATGACTTAAGTAATCAAAAACTCCTTGTTCATTACATTACCTTTCCATAAACGTACACAGCCATCATCTCCAGAGGAAGCCAATATTGTGCCTGTTATATTCCACTCAACTCTCCAAACCTACAGCAAATTTGATAGGTTATTTGATTTTTAGCTATATGTTAACAAGCAGAACGTAACTGATCACAAAAGTTCTATTTACTGATTTAATGTATTTGAAGTCTTACTTGAGAGTCATGATCATTAAACTGTGCTGCCAGACTGATATCAAGTTTGGCCAAACTTGCTCCAGCTCCTGTTCCTTGCTCTCTATTGGTTTGCAGAATGAAAACAAAGTATTCTACTGACAAGAGTTGAATCACCAGGGAGAGTACAATAAACAGATGAGCTCTTAAGAATCTCTACAATTTTTATACTGGTGATCTCACCTGTAAGGTTTGAGCATCATAATACGAACATCCTTAGAAGCAATGGCTAAAAGATGATATGACCTACAAAATAACAACACCAAAAAAAACAAAAAAACAATGGGCATTGGACAACATTGACAATAAGGCTGTCGTGCAAGAAAATGATCAATGGGACTGTAAAGTATGCAGTTTTCTGAGTGAAAATCTTAGAAACACATAGCTGAAACAAAGTCAACAACAGGATTTCTAAAACAGCAAAGAAGTACTGGAAATGTATTTTGCATTTAAACAACACCCAACCCAAATAAGTAATCCAACAAATTAACTTTTTGCACAGCAACACTACAGCATACTGTTTATTCCTGTGTTTTCACTAAACTAAGACGTTTTTGTCTGAGGAGGGAGGAGGATGGTCTTACTGAGGAAAAGTTGAAAATTGAAGCATTACATAGGGAGCTTGTTGGAGCATTTATAAGCCGAGAAAAGAAAGATGATTTACCTTCCTAAATTTGGAGCAAAGGCCACATCATGAACAGCATCTGTTATTGCCATTAGTGTTTCTAATCTGTGCCACTTTCTGTAGGTTTGGATTCACAAAAAACATTCAGTTTCACACTAGCAATTTAATAAATTCAAAAGTAAAAATATTTGGTTAAGGTTTAAAATAATTGTTATTATCACTTTCCCATGCATTGCAGTGCATTTTGTGGGCTACAATAGAGATTTGAGATTTGCCAGACTGATAAGCTATCATTTTTTGTTTTTTTTTGTTTTTTTTAATAGTAAAAGAGTTTATGTTCTTGAGCATAATATTTTTTGGGCCCTTCTCAAAGTCACTCTAACCCTCACTGCTAAAATGATTCTGAGTTGGGCTCAAATCATATTTAAGCCCTCCTACATAACATAACTACTTTTAACAGCAATCATTTACTGAAACAAAAAGAAATAATTGTACTCTAAATAACACAATGAAAACTAGTTTCCAGGTGGAAAGGTGTTGTCAGAAGAAAGCTGAAGTCACAGTCCTTATTCTGTGAAGCTGGAAAATATGGTTATGACTCTGACTAGTAGGGATAAAATTACAGACACACCTGTTTGCTTCATTGTGTTCATGTATTTGAACTTTTCCTCCAGCACTGGTGTTAGTATCATTACTACCCACTGCTAACATTGGTGGATGCACTCTAAACAAGTTACAGTCATTGTCTTATGAGTAGAAGAATGCAAGAGTAAAGGAAGCTGCACTGTACATCATTGTTAATCTGCTTTCAATACACAGATGGTTTTTGTGAGACATTTTGCTCTAATCATTGTAAAATTCCTTATCACACATTTTAATTCTTTGACTCTTATCACTGACTTCCAGCTAGAATACAAATTATTACTTTTTTCAGACAGAGTGACACATAACACCTGGAGTAGCTGCTTAATCCCCAGTAATACAAATGTGTGAAGACCAGACTTCTACTATGATCAAGTAAATACTATTTGGACCATGAGGGTTCTCCCAGTGGAGAGAATTTTTTCTTTAAGACTTTTTTTTTTGTAATTTCAGTCAACATTGCTGGGTTATGCTCTAGCACAATTGAAATACCATAAAAGACTATCTCAATCTTTTGGGAATTTGACTAAATTTTCACTCCAGATTTAAGAAACAAGTCCAAGCCTCAAGGCACCAAGTGATTTTGATAAGAACACAGCTTTGATTATAATTCATTCCTTGTATATAGAATAAGAGAGATGGTAGGTTTTGTCCTTGGTAAAGAAATAGAGAAAGATGTTTTTCATCTTATCACAAGTGTGGGACAAAGTAAAAACTGTGAGTTCCCATGAGGAATTGAACCTTAGACCTTCGGATTGCGCAGTCTGATGCTCTACCACTGAGCCACGGAAACTGTATGGTGAGCAAGGCCTAATATTTAGATTTAGCCAACCCTCAAAGCGCAGCTCGCATTTTTTTTTTTTCTGCTTGTCCCCAGGGCACAACACCTTGCCCCAGCCAGGACTAGAACCCGGATTCTCCAACTCAGAGCCCAGTGCACTGACCACTGGACAAAGCTGCAGCATTGGCGTGCCTGTGGTACAGTTGATCACGCATGTTAAAAGTAGCACCTTGTACTATTGGTCGTACAGTCATAAGTCGAAATTTTTTCGGCTTGATGGGTTACTACTACCATTTTGTATAATTAAGGGGCTATGCTCTGCGAGCTCTGCTATATTGAAGTTCATGTGACATAAAACATCTTTCTCTATTTCTTTACAGAGACCAAAACTTACTTATTCTATTTCCAAACATGACACTATTGACATTGCTGATCCCAGCAATATTCAGGACCCATGTCATAAGAACTGTGTTGTAGGCCTTGCCCACTATGGTGGCTCAGTGGTAAAGCATTAGAGTGTGGAATCCGAAGGTCTGAGGTTCAATTCCTCATGGGGACTAAGAATTTTTATTTTGTCCCAGGCTCATGACAAGATGAAAAGCATATTTCTTTAATTCATTCCTACCTTGATAAGTTCCATGACACACAGCTACAACTCAACTTGTGGTGGATCTCATTCTACAAGAAAATGTGGAGTTACAGTTAATTCAAGCATCATTTTGTTATTCAGATTAGGGTACACAGATAAATAGAACCACTGCTAACTCCAACGAGATCCGATTTGACCCCATTTTTCCAGTCATTTACTATCAGAGACAAGGAAAAGTCCATAAAAATACAAAAAAAAAGAATGAAGCAAATATGAGCTATCTTGACTGAACAAGCTTGTTCAATAAAGCATTTATTACACAGCAAAAATATTTTACCCTAATATGAATCAAAATGACTTAGTTATTTCAAGAGAAGGGAAAGAGAGCCAACTGTTTTTGTAGCAAAATAAACCTTTGTTTCTCCATTAGACTGTCTTCTGCCATCTTTCGGACTCCAATTCCAAGATTGCCCAAAAATTACAAACTTTGTAAATCTGCCCCCATTAATTTTTTTTTCTTGTGCAGGATCAAAGTGGGCAATCCCGAGCGGGCAAGATGGGGCCATCTTGCCTTCTCAGTTAGCCAATCAAAACAAAGGTTTTGCTTCATATTGCCTAGGGATGCCACCAACAATGTAATTACTAAGTGGTACAAGATTCTATTTGTTTAACTGATTTTTTTTGCAATAAAACCCACTTTCTGGTTGCTAAAACTATCAGCTAATGATAACATTTAAGTAAACATATAAAGGAAAGCTAAACAATTCAAGATACCACCAACCTGTAGTTGCCACTGGCCTAAATTCATTATATCAGGAGCTTCGTAAATTCTAACAGTACCATCCTTGGAGCATGTGGCCTGAACAAAACAAATTAACAATAACTGATCCCTTTTGTGCAATTACATATTTTTTACTTAAAGGTTAGGTCAAGGAGATTCAACATTAGTAAGCTTCACTCACTTAGATCAAAAGATAAATATTGTTAAGGGACCTTTGAGACATGAAATTTCGTATTGGAAAAAACACACAACAGTTACTTTGTCTGTCGCAAATTTTCTAAATCACACCAAACATTTTAAGTCACGTAACATTTGAAACTGACTTTTCACTTATTTTCTGGCGTCGGAACCTACCAGCTGTAGTCCCAAATGCTTTGGAGCAAACTTGACATCTGTTACTGATGTTCTACTATCAACAAGGGAGCTCCTTTTCACCTGAAAAAAGGACAGTATGTTACATTTTGGTGATAATGCTAAGTCTGTAGAATTAGGTTCTTCACATGCCCATCAAGTGTCCATATATGTTCTCAATATTCACTTTTCTCGCCAAAACAGAAAAGATCCAATCTGTGAAGAAGTTAATCCCATAAATTTTCCATGCTACATTACAAAAGTCATTAATAAAATGCTACCACTGAACCTTTTACACCCTAACATCAGTTAAGGTATTCTCCTTATTGTTTTTTAAACATTCCCTAAGGTGCTAACAATGGAAATTTTTGTAAAAATCAATAACTTCTTGGTGGCTGATCATTTTCTTTATTCTCATGACTTTACTGCATGATTCAGGGGTGATATTGTAACAAGAAATTAAATGCTAGTCACTCTTAGGGGTTACAGGGTTAACTGATCCTATTTCTGCGAATAAGTGCAATGATTGAATAGGCACCTCCCCTCTGGGCTGTAATATCAAAAAAGTGCCCCTCCCAAATAGGCATCCATCCCCTTTTCCCTCACCTTCTTAAATTGAAGAGATACAAGAAAAACCTTTTTCTATTAATACTTTACTAATTACTTTTTAAGCTCCAACTGTAACAGAATCAGTACAGGTCAATAGTTTCTTAATAAGCACTCTGCTTGATTAAGCCCCCACCTCCCAATAACCACCTCTCCTTTTGGTCAAAATTCTAAATAAGTGCCTACACTCTTATTTGAGTAACAAAGTTAATTCTTTTAACAGTTCTTACCCAATGACTTTGACCTTGTGAAGTGCCATTACCAGACCCTACAACTGAATTCAAAGTTGATGTTTCAGAATTTCAGTACATGATTTAATCTAATATAAAATTGATGCTTTTCACGTTGATCAGTCAATGCAACAACAATTGATGTAATTTTTTAAATCATATATCAGGGTGATGAATATGCAAGTTCGTCGCTATAGTGTAGGGCATTCTCAATCACCCAAATATAATTACATTCCAACTTCTTACTGTTGTTACAACAGATTGCAAACACTTTATATTAATTAACTTTTATTAGTTACCAACAGAAGTAAAAGTGTCACAAGAGTGCATGGAATGTTATCACTCCAGCCTTGTAACTGATTTCTATCCACTAATTTTTGAAAAGGCTGAAGTTTTCCTGTGTTTAAAGTGAGAGAGAGATATAGGCTAACAGTATGGTATCAAAACTGAGATCCAGTTTTCCAAAGAGGAGAAGTTAACATGGCTGTCGATGGTTCCCAGCAAAACAGTAGAGATAAAACAATGCCAATAAAATAAAATTATATTATGTAACATAACAATGATTTTAATTCATCTGCACTGTTTTTTTATTTTAACACTGCTGATAGGGATGTATATTTTCATTAAGCTTACATTGATTGAAAATATTTGAAGTTTGGCCTCGCTCATCACACAGCCCATTGAGGTCTCTCCTAATAATTGATTTACCTTAAAATGTTCTCACGAGCAATTAAGTCACTGATGTTTTCCTGAGTTGCAAAATTAATGTCCCATATATGTATAGTTGTATATTGATTTGCATTTTCCTGTCTTTTATGAGGCACTGTTTTAAAAATTTGCTCCTTGCATCACACTGAATGTTTGAAAAAACTTTCAAACCTTTAACTCTCAATATTTCAGTCATAATTCTCAAATATGACATCATAATACAGGTAACAAATATAATTCGTTTTACCTTGTTCTTCCCATACTGCAGCAGTCCTGTCAAAGGAACATGATGCCAGCACCTGGCCAAATTCTGGATGTGCCCAAGTTACTTTCCATACTGAGCCAGAGTGGGTCTGTGAAATGAAAACTTTTAATAACTTTCCGTGAAGACAGGGAAGGTGGAAGGAAAATCTGACAGGAGTAAGAGGCTGAAAAACAGGTCTAAGGTGTTCATGTAAGCTATGGACAAAGTTGAGTCAGAGGAAGAAAGATGGTAAGTTTTGTTCTTTGCTTGGTCAAAAAATATAGAGATATAATTTTTTAGGTCTCATCACAAAAGTTAAACAAAAGAAAACTCTAATGTGGTATCAAAACTCAGATCTCATGGATCAGATGCTCTATTACTAAGCTGCACTACACAGAACTTCATGCTGTGATCAGCAATGATGCAAGCATCTTGGGAGTTGATAGAATATCTTTTTCTGATATAGTTCTCTGTTCCTTAGGGATAGGACATGGAAGCTTTCAATCCCTGGGCCTCAAGCTTGATTGCTTATAGGTACTCAGAAAAAAAACCAAATACCTTGTTGCATCAAGAAGGTATTGTATTATTTTAGAATATATTGTTCTGTACCTTCCAACTTGCTGTACAATGCCACTGACCATCCTCTCCAAGATCCCAAACCTGTTTAAGGTGATATTAGTAATATTACTGGTATATCATATATCACATGATAAACATCACAAATGGTCAACTCAACCCTTGCTCACCAGTATAAAGAAGACACACAAGAAAGGGCTTATAGTTTATTGCCCTTATTACAAGGCTTCAAAGTCTAACTATTTGGAGATGTCATAATAGAGGGTGCATAATGTCCTCAGTTATTTTACATTGATCTGGGCTTGAACCCTTCACCTCTAGCACAGCAGTACTGCACTTTACAACCTGAGCTAACCAGGCAACAGTGAAGTTTAGAGATCTCGCATAAGACTAAATGTCAATGAATAAAGGAGATAGGTTTCTAAAGAAATTGTAGTACTGTATTGGTGGGAGAGTATAACAGGGTAATTAAGTATTATCAACTGAGTTGACACCATAAATTGGCCACCGTAAAGAGTTTTAAAGCTGACATTTTATGCGTTAGCCCTTCATTAGAGCGAATGGAGGAATAGTGGGTTGTGCGTGTGTTTATATGCAGAAAATGGAACTAAGCTATTGGTATAAATATGGTGACAGGAAAACAAGAATAAAATAGTTGCTCAAAACGTCAACTTTAAAACTCTTTACGGTGGTCAATTTATGTTATCAGCTCAGTTGATAATACTTAATTACCCTGTTAAAACCTCAATGACTCTGGCCAAGACTTGAACCTTGACCTTGTGATCTCAAGTCCAATTATTGAAGTTCAATACCAGTCTCCAAAACTAATCAGTCCATTTTTAAAATAGTCAAAATATTTGTCCCCGACTAAACAGAGAATTCACAACATAAAGCAACAACCTTTGTAAATGAGCAATTTACTGCATTGTATTATTTAATTAACATGAATCCACGTCTATGATTTCCTCATTAATCTCAAGTTTATGTACATTTAGGTCGGTTAAGACTTGCATTATGCAAAAATCCTATGTGCAAGGCAAACTTAAAGAAGTAAAAGTTGTTTTTAATGGTAAATTATCAGATTCTGACCTTAACACTTTGATCACTGGAACAAGTTGCCATTCTTCTTCCGTGGTAATCGTACGAAACATCGTGAATCAAATCTTTGTGTTCTGCGGGAATTTCACGAGCTACAAACATGATTTTAGCACGCCACAGACAACCAGCTCCTCTTTCTTTGTTTTTCAACTCCTTCCTGTGTCATGCGAAACTCTCAAAACACTCGATGGTGGATAAACGAACGGGGTAGTAAGAAAGAGAGGCGTCTACAATGGATAGTTGGAAAATTCAAGGAAATCTTTCAACTTCTTATCAGCCACGACCAGGAACATACTTCATGATAAAATACAATGTAGCTTCCCGTTGACTTCTTTCAAGTAGAAACTATACGGTGTCATATATGAAGAGGTAACCACTGTATAGTCATGTGACGAAGCCCTGATCGCCATCTTGACTTTTAGAACGTAATATTTCAAACCTTGAGGAGAGGGTGCAATCAATCTGCATCGGCACTTCGTTATCGTCTCTAGTATTCGAAACACTGCATTTCAGGTCTCAAAGAAACTCTATTGCTGTTTAGCTAGGTATTTTCTCGAGATAATGGCGGATTTAGATGAAAGTGCGCAAGATAGCTTGCTTGACGCAGCTCTTCATACATCAAAGGACGACGATGCTGTTTTAGGAGATATTTCTGGAGTGGATCCTACAGTAGACGACTCATTGGAAGATCCGGTAACCTTGAAGTTTGCATAGCATGGTGTTGCTTACGATATCTTCTATTCAATGAGTTTAAAGGGTCGCCGCTATTTTTTGGTTATAACTTCTGAGCGTTGTTTTCTTTGTTACTTGTGAGTCGACAGTGTCCATCGGTAACAAACTGAGCTATCTAATTTTATTGTCTATTCAAGTTTTAGAGAAACTTACCCACTTAGCCCAAGAAGAGCTCTAAATTACCTTTAAGACGAATGTATTTGTTACTTCAATTTGTAGTTTTTTAGTGTGCACTTGACCTGAGGTCCAACCTCACGCGTTAACAATCTCTTGTGTTTGCTGCAAATATAGCTCTAAGAATTTCCTAGGACCACATCAGTTTGAAGAGAGGAAAAGGAAATAGTTTTCAGAGAGCAAATCTCAAGGAAAACTGTAAGCTTTGATTTTAGGAACAGACAAGTTGGCTACCACCAAAACTCTTTTTTTTATCTAGGGAATATCATTCAGGGAGTATTTTTGTTTAGAAAAGATTTGGCTTGGGCACATTCAGTCTTGTGTAGTGTTTACACCAATCACCCTCAAGCAAAAATATTTAATGGACTAATGAAACCAACATCTCTCTTTGTAAGCTTTGTTAACTGTTTTGGAATATATGCTGGGTAGTTTTAGTTCCTTGAGTTATTTTACAAATTATCTGTGGTGGTACATTGAAGGAACTTGAAGCCATTAAAGCAAGAGTTAAAGAAATGGAAGAAGAAGCAGAAAAGTTAAAAGAGATGCAGAAACAAGTTGAAGAATCCATAATGAGTCCCACAGTTGGACAATCAACATGTAAGATTCAGTTAGATTTTGGTTTCCCTCCTCCCTCCCCCCTACACCAACTTTCTTAAAACGGGTATGAGTGGGTATTAATGTTTAATTGAAAGAACCTTTAAGGTTTTTCATAGTGTTCTTGAAGATTGTTATCAAGTAAGAGTTCTCTGCTACAATGAGAGGAACCTTTTAAGTCCAATTAGAATTGGAAAGACGGTTAATTTTGAGCTGATATTTCTGTAACTCAGTGTTATGGGTCCCACTCAGCTGCATTCATACTGCATTTTCCTTATCTGCTTGTTATGTCCTCTTTCCCTCTTTAATTAATGGTTGCCTCTTTTTTTGAAGTCCCAAAAACAATTGAAGAAAAAGGTGAAATTGATGCAAGATCAGTTTATGTGGGGAATGTAAGTAAAATTATAATAACGTAGAAATTCGAAAGAATTTTTTAACTGTATATTAGCCCCAGCAGAAACAATATGTAACAAAACATCTTTTACCATCAGTTATTGCCTTGTAAGTTTACTGAAACTAGCACTGAAGTGTGAGAAGTTTACTAAGACATTCAGATTTGCTTGTGTTTGTTACCCTTCATCCATGCACCAGTTCTATACCATAAAAAATTTAAATGTTCTCACATCAACTTCTTTTATGCTTTTTTAGGTTGATTATTCTGCAACAGCTGAGGAATTAGAGCAGCATTTTCATGGATGTGGCTCTGTTAACAGAGTCACGATTCTTTGTGACAAATTTACTGGACACCCTAAAGGGTTTGTGATGTCTTTGTGAAAGTGTGTTTTGAACTTTGTGGTCAAATATTGTTAAGCTTGTTAATAAGACTGATGTACATAGGTGTAAGAGATTACTTTGCATTTGGAAGTATTATATAAGTATTAATACAACTCTCTGGGGAGGAAAGTCTGTTAAAGGTAACCACCCCTCCTGCAAGCAATTTTGCTAGTTTCTTAACTTTTCACATTTGTAGTTTTTGTGTAGAGCAGAACAGAGAGTAAGGTTTTTTGCTCAAGAAGACAGCTTAACAATAGGGCCAGGGTTTGAGCTTAAGTTTCGGCCAGTGTTCTAACCAAAGGATCTCTGAGTACTAACAGTTGTATAACTTGCTGCTAGGTTTGCATATATTGAATTTGCTGACAAGGAAAGTGTTGAAAATGCAGTAACCATGGATGACTCCTTGTTCAAAGGAAGACAGATCAAGGTACATTTTCCAGACACCACCAGATTTATAAGTACACCCTTGCTTAGTTGGATAGTTTGATTTTGATGAAGTGTTAATTTGTTAAAAATTCTTGTCATTTTGTTGTCCAAGGTAAATCCTAAAAGAACAAATCGCCCTGGTATCAGCACAACAGACAGAGGATCATCAAGGGGAAGGGGAAGAGGGCGTGGCTTCAGAGGAGGACTGTACAACCCTTATGCAAATTTCATGCCCAGACCAAGGGGTAGAGCTATGTTTAGGTCAGTGATGTTTTCACTTTGGTGCTGGTGCAACCCATTTAATTCCAATAGTGATCAGTGTTAAAGAACTCCTGGCAATGAGAGGGATTACTGCTTAGAAATAACACCAAGTTCTAAGAAACCCTAGTAAATAGAAGAGTATAGTATTTGGTGAATGCATGGTGATAAGTGAGACTGTGTCATTGTAAGTTTAAAGCCATCTTAGAGTATTTAAATGCTGGCTTTATTTAAACCTTGGTGTGATTGTCTTGCCTAAGTAGGAACTTCATTTGGACAGGTATATCACATATAGCTCAAAGCTAGTTTATGAAAATATTCTTTTTTCTCAGAGACATAATTTTTTTTTTTCCTTTTATAGGGGCCGTGGAAGGGCATACTGGTATTCTCCGTATTAACAACTGTCCAAAGACAACACTCATTCCCACATTATATTTTAAGTGTCTGTTTTTATATGCTTTGAATTGCTCTGTTTTTGCATATTTTGACAAAGTTCAGGTATTTTTGTCTTCACAGGTTTCTTGGCAATTCTCAAGGGACCACTCTATTTGGTTAAAATGAGAGCCTTGCTCAGCCTTCTTACCTAATGGATATATTCCAGAGTAGGTATAGTGACTTGGAAAGCTCTTTCAATTAAGACAGACTGTGGTGTAAAAAAAAAAAAGTTGAAATATAGGAAAGGAAAAAAGTTTTTGAGAACATTAAAGAAAAAACAAAACTTTACTTGAGGTAGAAAAAAAAAAGACAATGAGCTGTTTAAGACTGAGAAAAGAAGAATCAAGGAAACAGTGAACAGCTGAGTAACTAGAGAGAGAGAGAGTGAAAAAAATACAGATAGACACTTTTTTATGTTGTTATGATTAGTATGTATTGGACCAGCATTCAGCCTTACGACAAAAAAATAAAAAAAAAATTTGTAAAAATGTACCTGCACTGTCTGTTGGTGTTGTTGATTATGACATTTAATTCTGCCAAGCCAGGGTGGGTTTTCAGTCCATTGCATATAATCTACTAACAATTGGTCAATTTTTTTCTGACCATTCTGTAGTTATACTTTTGTTTAGAGAGAGGCACGGTCAGTCTAGAATAATGCTGCATGAACCCTTCAGATCCTAAGTGACCAGCTTGAAATTTTTCCTTACTGTTATACAGCTGAATGCTTCATTAAGATCATGAGGAAAAGATTTGATTGTTAAACAAATTCTCCTTGTAAGCACAAGTGGAAATTTATGTAGAAGATTATGGAGAAAGTGGATTCTGATGTTAGGGTGTAACAGGCTCACACCTCTAAAACCAAGTGTGGGGCACTGTTTTTTAAAGAAATTGCTTCCTTGATCCTTCCAGATTGTAGACATCTGTGTACTTTGACCTACTCACAAGGGTTTCTACCTGTTTTCCTCATGCATTTTGCATTTAAAGCGACTGGAAAATGTCTTTGTCTTCTATAAAATACAATGTATTTGCATAGACCATTACTTAAGTTTGTGGTGGCCTCTCCACATGTTCAACTTTTGCTTAGCAGGACTGTTTCTTTGTGTTACAAAATCTACATTACAATATAAATTTGAAAATCAACAAGATTGCATTTAGTGATGCCTGGTCAATATGGCTGTCTGTGATATCCATCATGATTTTTCCAATGAGTCAATTTGTTCCCAATAGTACCATACTTTCCAATGCCATAACCTGCCTGAAAGCATTCACAAACAGCTACACAGCTAAAGTAATGTAATTGCCAAGTACTGCAACTGATTCTGTTGATTAATCTTCTTTCATCATTTTCACAATTGCCTCCTCAAAACGCCTGGAGATAAAGTGATAGGTTAAGGGATACGATTGAAGTAATCAACTGACAAAACTGCATGTACTTTGATAACCTCCAAATAAGTGTATAGAAGTGTAACCCTTGTTACAAAGTGTTGTGAGCTGTCTTCAGATTCCTTTTAAAACTTAAAAGTAAAATTCTCAAGTATGGCAGACTGAGTGTAAGATACATTTGAATATAGCTGCTTCCTTGAAGTTAAAGGCTGTGGCTCATTTAGGCTTACCTTGATGTTATATTTTCTCCTGGGTTGTAAAAAGGATTGCAGAACATATCTGTATAAGCCACATGAAGTTTGCGAAACATCTGGCAAAAATAGTTATGAAAAAAGAAAAAAAATCAAGAGATTTACAAAGACTTAAGAAAAATAATGGAAGAGATTGCTTGATTCTTTCTGCCTCTTGATGCCAATATCAAGAGTGCAAGGTGTTACAATCGATATGGTTTCATGGAACCTTGAGAGCACACGTTCATTTCCTAAACAAATAAATAACTACAATTTACCACACTGAATGTTTGGGTTTTTACCAGTTCTTGGCTTAGGTACTGATGCAAAGCTTGATAATGCTTCAGTGTAATGAATGTGTGAACCAAACTACAAATGTGATCAAGAAGCTAGGTGTGATCTCAGGGATAAAGTAAAGATACCTGGGGTTGGTTTCTCAGGCTTGTTAAGTTAATTTTTGTTTTGTTGTGTTTTGTTTAAGGTCAAGTAACAAAACATTTCTGAAATTCAAACTGATGTAAGGGGAAACATATAAGAATGAGTTGGTTTTTCAGCTAATTTAGACCTGCATTTATTATTCCTTAGAATTATATTTTAAAACATTTCTGCTGGTAGTTAAGTAATGAGGACTTTCAAGAAACAGGGCTTAGGTTAGAAAAATGGTGTGAAAAAAAAAATCATACAATGCTGTAACATTATTTTGTAAATTTAATAGTAAACCATGGTGAAAAATCTTAATTAAGATATAACTGAACAAGCTTGTAAAATTAAAAAGTTAAAAATTGCTGTAAATTTATAAATTTACATTTATAAATTTAATAGTAAACTGAAGTAAGAATCAGATAGAAAC
This sequence comes from Pocillopora verrucosa, assembly GCF_036669915.1. Taxonomy (NCBI): domain Eukaryota; kingdom Metazoa; phylum Cnidaria; class Anthozoa; order Scleractinia; family Pocilloporidae; genus Pocillopora; species Pocillopora verrucosa. The sequence continues at coordinate 30,235,547 of NC_089314.1, read as the reverse complement.
TTGGTACAGAGTAAATAAGGAAATACACATCAATTTGCAACAGGTATAACAGCTTACCGTTCTTATCTCATTGTCTCTTAATGCAGTGTTTGCTGACTCAACTACAATTACAAACTTGATTTTGGAGTTTGTAACATACCCATACCTGTAACCTTAGTCAAAGATTGTTCAGTAAAATATATATGGAAGTAGCCACCTATATCCAGTAAACTGGAAATCTGCTACACAAGCTAGCACACTTTTTTAAAAACTTCATGCAGAGATCTACAGACAAAAACTACAAAATGGTCAAACTCTGTAACAAATACAATAAGATAAATAAAAATGAGAAGCATGGCCAAGCTAAAACAGAATTGGAGCAGTAACATTGTGGCTAAATTGGGAAACATGTTCCAAAAGGGAAACTTGTGTCCTGGAAGCAAATACTTTTGACCCAAGGCAATGGAATATTCTTGTTTCAAAGTAGCACAATTTGTTTTTGGAATATATGTTTCCTACATGGCTATAATGAAAAAAAATTACCTTTTTCCACATTTCTACAACAGATCTGAACCATATACATGTGACAAAGTTTAAAAGGATACACTTTATAGTCTTCAGTGGGATATAATAAACCAAGGTAGAGTTCTCGAGGATCATTGGAACTTTTAGTCAGGGATGACACTAAGAATGCAATATATCAAATACATATCACCTTTGAGAAAGGTTTCTGAGGCTACCCAAGATTAGTCATGAATGATGAATGACCCAAATTTAGAAGGACATAGCAAGGAACTGAACAATGAAATAGAGTTGTTAAAAAAAATGAGCTTAAAACACAATAACAAGCAAAATATAATCTGAAACTTGCGGTAGGACTTGACGGTGCAGAATAATTATGGGCAAAAAAAAAACCTATTTCCACGAAAGAGATCACAAAATTTCCAAGAATTTTTGAAATACTGGTATTAAGTGCGCATGAGAGAAAAAAAAACAAATGCAAACGGATATAAAAAAAATTCCATAACAGATAATGGCTAACTTATACTTATTAAACCCTAACCCTAACCCTTACACTTTCTTATAATCAGGCATATTTTATTTTGTACGTCCTAGAGATGTCTTAAAATATACAGATATACAGTTATCCTTCTAAAATCATCCACCTTTTTCTTCGACAACATCTAACGAGGTATGAACTGTGTAGTGAAATTTCAACTCCTCTTCCGGAGAGACGGTCCGAAGATATAGCGGATAATTCTGAAATATTCAATGAACAAAAAAGTATCTGTGAAATAAGCTCAAAATCGTTTCTAAACGCGAAAAATGAAGTGTTTACCTCTTTCCCTATGACAGCGACACAGACCGCCATCTTGTATTAGTATGTTGTCATGTATGGGGTCATATACTGTACCAACAAGACATCAACCGCAGATAGTAATGATTAGGGGCTCAATATTTCACTCGACAAAGGCCGAAAGACCATCGACAGTCCCCGATAGAAATTCTTGACCTTCCACGAAAATTCGATGGAAGATCGCCCATATATAGAGCCCAGGCTGTACACAGCCGGACTGCGAGTAGAAGCTCATGTGATCCAAGTGTAATCTGTGCAGGCAAAGCATAACAGCTAAGGCTGCACGGAAGAGTAGTAGATGATTACATAAGTCAAAGGATGAATTCTTCTGTGTTAAAGTTTATATGGGCGGCAGCCTCTTTGCTATGCTTGAGTGCAGCTCATTTTGTCAGAAGCGAAACAAAGCCGAACATTGTTATTATGCTCATGGATGACGTAAGTTACTCAAGTGTTGTAGAAATACTTTGTCGTCTCTCAGAGTTTACAGTGTCAGTTTATTTGGCTGGTTATGCTTCATTTTCTTGCATCGCCAAACCTTGCATCTTTTCAATGAACTTGGTAGAGTAGGTTTAGGGACCTTAAGTTGTAAGAACGGCAATGCTATGGAAGACGTCGATTAGAATTAAAAAATGAATCACTCTTTTCAGTTAGCATTTAGAAAATGGCTGCATGGGGTTACCGTCTCCTACGCCTTCACACCTCAACCTTAGTATAACGTATATAAGCAGCGTTGACTTCTAACCGGAAATTGAAATAATTTGCCGTTGCGATTTCTGTTCGCAGACGACACAAATCTTGGCGATTTCACTTTGTAGTTTTGCAGAGGACGGCCAAGGAATTTACAACGTTTTAAAATGAACGTGTTAACCTATTGTTCTGCCCATTAGATCTTTTGTTTTGCCTCGTCCTCATTGCCGCCCCCTATGTGGTTTGCCCAAGGTCCCTATTGTACGAAGGGGGTTTAACAGGTTTCTGCGAGAGTACATGGGGCTTCTCAGGCCTCGGGGAATTATAGAATGATCCTTTATACTAACCCTGACTTGAACTGACCTTCATTCTAACATTTCTTTTGGGCGCCATGGCGCGTGAAAAATATATTTGGCGACTAAAATTTCGACAAAAGTCGCTGATTGGCAACCAAAATTCCAGCAAAAGTTGCAAATTGGCTACCATCAGAGTAAAAAAAAAAAAAGATAAACGTGAGAAGTTTATCGATCCTTGTTCGAATATATATACGAAGATAAATACGTGCCACATTTCCGTAAGTACTAAAACAAGGAACGACCTAAAACCACCTAAAACCACCTAAATAAAATAATTAGCATGCTATCGCATTTCATTTCGTGCGATGGTTGATTATACATGGGACCAGGGAGAGTAAGATTTCAGGGGGAGGTAGAGGTTTCGTTCGATTCTCGTATTTCGTATACGTGACATGTTGTCGTTTCGCCTTATTTTAGACATTTATGCCTTGTTTTAGATGGTTTTAGATAGTTTGCGAGTGGTTGTAGATGTTTTTGAGGTGGTTGTAGGTGGTTGTTGAAATTTTTGAGGTGGTTGTAGATGGTTGTAGGTGGTTTTAGGTGGTTTTAGGTCGTTCCTTGTTTTAGTACTTACCGCCACATTTCATTCTTACCTTCAACTTTGAAGGAAGAAGTATGGTGATTAAATATCAAGTGATTCAAGATGTTATGGAAATCTTTAATACCAATATTTCAGCTCACTTCAATTAAGACATGTTTCTCAGCTAAGCAATAGAGATGTTATGAAACATGATTTGTCCCTGGGCTCGGCAACTTTGTAGCAAATCGGTTCTGCTTCCTGACATTAGAGTTTCTTCGTTATCTCTCTCTTGACCGTTATTGCAATCTTTTAATAAGCAAGGGAGTAAACGTACCAGGTTGGTAAATAATAGTTATCAGGGTGATTTAGCAAGAGGACGGGTACGTAATTTCAGAACGGGAGAGCGCGTAGAATAGTGCAGAAGGGATTTGTGCACTTGTAAACGAAATAATAATGTTCGGAGTTATTTCTAAACTCATTTCCAGGAGAATTAGGTCCCTTCCTTTGTATTATTCGGCGAAAATTTACCGCTACATTTTTGCTGGATTCCCTAAAGGAAATGGGAACAATCGTTGGCATGACTCAGTTCGTTTTTAATTAAGCCAGGCTTTAGACAATTTGAGCACTTTTCTTTAATACATTTCTTTATATGAAAACTCTAAGAATGGGATGCTGTTTAATTTTATCGTGAATTAATTCATTAATAAACTTCCTCCATGTCGAGGGTTTAGCCACTCAATCGAAATGAAATATCACAAAGCTTACCCACTGTCTTATTTTGCTATTTGTTGTCATTGTCGTGTTTGCCGTGATGAATGAATCTCTACGAATTGAAGTCAGAGATTAACAATTTGAGAATTGTTCTGGTTTGCACTAGTAATGTCTTAATTTAAATCAGCGCCCATCAAAACTAAGACAAAAAAGTCATTCTCACGCCACAAAAGAATATAACAATCATTTCTGTTTCGATACAGCTCTCTAAATCAATTATTTTAATCCAGTCTTGAACGACTTTATTCGTGACAAAGAAAGAAAAAAACAACAACAGCAACAACAACAAAAAAACAGGCACGAAGTCATATTCCCAAGCCAAACTAGCGTTGATGACTAGTTTGAGTTCATTTTTTTTTTCTTTCATCGTTTAAGACGAACTCATCGCAAACAACTCCATCGTTGGGTCGCTTGGTTTTGTGATAAATCCGTTCGGAATGCAATGCAACCCCTTAGGAGGTGCTCAAACGAGGTGTACTGTCTTAAATAAGAAGAAATATTCCGCGAACAAGGAGAAAAAACAACGACGATTTCCAAGTTATACCTAGTAAAATTACGAGAAGTGCCGAAAAAAGGAAATGACACCGACACAAACCGCAGAAAAAAGTATTTAACGGGCTCTAAAATTTGATAGACGAATCAACAGACACGAGACGTGAATGGAATAATTTTAAAGTTTAATCGCCCGGTAGATTTAGATGAGACAACTTACTTGTCTTATCTGTAATTATCCTCTGTTTGCGCTTCTTGCATAACTCTCAAAGAAGATAATTTTGCCGTGCTTTAAGTGGTCAGTGATTTCGAAAATTCAAAGGTAGTGACGATCTTTAAAGAGCCGAGGTTAGGATACTCTAGAAAAAAATATAACGATTATAACATCTTGTTCCAGTGACTGTTAAGATTAGTTGGCATCATTCGCCTCACTCGCTCCATCATGTAGTGGAACATGAAATGTCCCCTTATATATGAGCGGGAAAGGGAGGGCGATCTTTTTTTTTTTTTTTTTTTTAATGGCGATTATTTTACTCTTGTGGGTCGCCAAAAAGCGACTTTTTGAAAAGTTGAACCTGGAGCCCTGACTGCTTCTTTTGGAGTGGCATCTAACCTCTGTCCTAGACCCTTTCTCAACTTTTTAGCTTGTTTTGGTTTTGATTTTGATTTTTGTTTTGTTCTTTTCTGTTCTGTGGAAATAACCTATTTTTTCAAATCATAAAAATACACGAACATCACAACAGTTTAATCATTCCATGTGGTAACTTATAATTAAGGAGATATCAGCTATGTTCATTATGAAATAGACCTAACTACAATGGCAGCTTTGAAGAATAGTACTGACCAGTGGTATTCTGTCCTCTGTTTCCCATTTCTGCATGCAACATCAATTAGTTCCACTTTCAGTCATCATAGTTGTATAGATAATAACCTGATTTTTAGTGTGATTTGGTGTTAATAAGCACAAGTAAATATTTTTAAAGAACTGCACACATGCAGTTTTTTATTTCTTGCTTATTTTCATTTCTTTTATTTCTTGATTTTTATTTCTTGCTTATTTCTTGCTTGCTCATAGTGGACCTTAGTACTCAAGTTTCAGTCTAGCACTCATGTTACCAAAAAAAATAAGCCAATCAGATAGGCATAATTTTTTCATGTAGTTTATCAACTGAATAGTTAATATTCATATTGGAAAAAAATCTTATTATTTTTCATTTTATTCTCTGTGTATTACAGATGGGTTGGGGTGACTTAGGTGTACTTGGTCAGCCAGCAAAAGAGACACCAAACCTAGATAAGATGGCTGCTGATGGAATGCTCTTTACAGATTTCTACAGTGCAAATCCTCTTTGTTCTCCTTGTGAGTGAAACATTCTTTTTTTTGTTGATTTGACTGAAAGTACATTTTACCACTGATTGTTTAAAATGATCAACTCTTGTTGTTGAAACATTTGGTCTTGGTCATGGTCATGGTCATGGTCTAGATTACCTAAATACAGACAATCACACTTAACAATCAACTTTCAATCACTTTCATATTTGTGTACATAAAGGGAGGCCCAGTTTACAGTGCTCTATGTTACAAGTATTTTCATATGTCTTTTACCCTGTATCTAGCTTGGAAGATATATTTCTTGTTTACATTAAATTTTGATTCATTTTAAGCTATGCCAAGCTCTTTGTAGCTTCCAATAATGGCCATGACAATATCAAAGGATGGCATGAAACCATCAAGTCTCACTGAGTCACATTCATTGAGTAATTTGTCAGCCTTTTTTTTTAAATTTCATTGACTGCAGATGGGTTTCACATGTGACTTTCAGGAACAGCATTCTTTTTACACATTTTGATGAAAATCACAAGTTTTTTCACTTCACACTTTAAATGTTACTTTCAGTACTGTTTTATATCAGGAAATTTCCCTTTTCTATTTACAAAAACAGCTCGTGCTGCATTACTCACTGGACGACTTCCTATTCGAAATGGATTCTATACAACTAATGCTCATGCTCGAAATGGTAAGTGTCATGGTGGCCTGAGAATCCAAAACTTGTTTGAAATGGATTTCTGTTAGTGTTAACTATCCTAAGATCTGATTTTGGATTCTCCTTTCTGGCTGTTTCACATTTCCTTGTAAATTAATCACAAGAATTTGCTGTTATATCAAGACAACAACATTACCTGATAAATTTTGTGTATTCTCATTATCTGTTTGCTGGAAAAGTATGAATATTAGTGGGAGAAGTTGCGTGTTAATCATTTCTGTGAGTTATATAGGATTAATGGAAGCAAATCATGAATACCGAAAGAGATTATTGAAAGCATTCATGTACTCCTGACCAGTGATTTCTCACTCTTTCTATTAATGGTTGACTGTTAAAAGGATAAATTATCCATTTTCCTTGAATTTCTGTTACTAGTGAACTTCAATTTGGATGGTTGTGTGACAGATCAAATAAGATTGACAATTGATTTGTTTGATGAATATATCACAGAATGATTCTTGATTGAATGTTTACATTAGAAAGCAATTTTTACTTTAGAATAAGTTTAATTTTATATTGATTTTCTACTCACAAAGCTTCTGTTTGAATTTGTTTTAAAGGGTATACACCACAGAACATTGTTGGTGGAATACAAGATAATGAAGATCTGTTACCTGAGTTACTTAAATCAGAAGGATACTACAGTAAAATAGTGGGTAAATGGTGAGTTGCTTTTGGATGAAAATAATTGAAAAAAGTGGATACAAAAATTGGTACAAAATCTTACATTTACTTGTGTTTTATAGCAATTATTTACTTTTTCTTGTATCTCATCTTGAAAGGCACCTTGGCCAACAGCCACAGTACTTGCCGCTAAAGCATGGATTTGATGAATGGTTTGGTGCTCCAAATTGTCATTTTGGTCCATATGACAATAAAAAAACACCAAACATTCCAGTATACAAGGATGGCAAAATGGTTGGCAGGTTAGTCAGCCAATCCAGTGTAAGCACTCAGATGTCAAGGACTTAGTAGTTTTTTTTTTCTGAATTGACTTGTCTGTAAAGTTCTATTAGGTGCTTTTCAATTCAGTTGTACTTATAGTATGTCCCATTTTTGTAATGATTCTTAACTAAAGGAGCTTGTCAATGAACAACTGATCAGAAACCTTCTTCCAAACTGGATCCTTTTCCTCCCAACTTCCCTTAAGTACTTTGAGGCTGTCATGAATATTATTTGGATAATTTGTTTTAATTTAAAATCATTACTTGGAAGGAATGCTAAAAGTTGAATTTGTACAGTTTTAAAATAATAGCTTGGCTTGAATTAAAGAACAAATAAGAATTAGTGATCCTTAAGATTAATCCTTTTGTTTGATGGCGATGTCTGAAAATTGTACTTCAAAATGCCTGATATTTTTCTTCTCTTTTTCAGGTATTATCAGCAATTTCCCATTAACAGAAAGACTGGAGAATCCAACTTAACTCAAATATACACTGAGGTATGAGAAGCAAAGAAGTCTAACTTATAAAACTGTGCCTGTTTACCATTAAATACTGAATCAACAAGCAATAGAAGGACACTTTCATTCTTTAATTTACTGTTATTAAGCTAGCAGATTCCAATAACTCCATACTCTAAGTGAAATTGAAAATTTGTGATTCAAGCTTTAAGAAATTGGGTCAAAATGTTTGGAGACAGTGAAAATGATGTTTATTTTGCCCATGCAGTGTACACTTTAACCAAAGATTCAAGTCTGGAAACTGGTCAAGTAAAATCGGAATATTTTTGAGAGGTGAATTCAACAAGTTACAAAACTAACACATGTTTCACTTGTTTTTCTTTTTCTTTCTTTTTTTTTTCCAGGAAGCCCTTGATTTTATTGAATCCCAATCTAAAGTTAAGAGGCCATTTTTCTTGTATTGGGTCCCAGATGCTACCCATAGTCCAGTGTATGCCTCGTCAAAATTCCTTGGAAATAGCCAAAGAGGACTGTTAGTAGAATAATTTATAATAAAATTGTTACAGTTGCTGTTTCTGCATTAGCTTGTGTATATTCCGTCGAATCTTGACCAAAGTGCTACATCCCCACATATAGGCGACAAAAACGCGAGAATTTCCCACATATTCGGGACATAAAGATCTGCGAATAACGTTTTAAATCCTTGCCAACGTCCCTCAAATCCCGGAGGAGGGGAAAGAGGAGGGTTGAGATTTACCTTGCTTTACGTATTAAGGTTCCAGGAAGAGTGAGCAAAGTCGAAATTGTTCTTTCGGAATCATATCGTGAGACGGCTTGAAAAAAGTGAACAAGCTCTACGCCAACCAGCTTTGAATGTCACTTTAAATTAGTTTGATTTTGGTTATATTCCATCAGGTATGGAGATGCTGTACGAGAACTGGACGACAGTGTCGGAAGGATTCTACGCAAACTGGAAGATTTAGGAATATCTAAAAATACATTTGTGTTCTTTTCATCTGATAATGGAGCTGCTATGTACTCAAAAGATCGAGGTAGTGAGGACATACATCTGTTTTTTTTATTCTAAGTATCAAATAAGGTCATAACACTTGTGTTTTCGACGAAGGTCAAAAACGCACGCTGTTGCGCAATTTCGTAGGAATTCATTTCAGAGCTCAGTTAGCGTCAATAATAAACTGAAAGACGCACGAATCAGCTGAATGAAACTTGATTTTTGTACAACAACGCCCAAAACAATGAAACCAGGCCTGCTGTAAAACTTTCGCTATCAATGAAATGATAATACTTTCAGGCAAAGTTAAGCCATCTTTATGTTTTTAATTTCAAGTTATTTTGACCGGGGAAATTACCAAAATTAATGAAAAATACCCTCTGTCTCAGCCAATCAGCATTAAGTAATTTTTCCCTCTAAGTAGTAAGTCTTGCAGTTGACTACTCTCCCGCTCAGCTTAAATACTAATGCAATCAGGGCATGTGTGGATTATTCTTACCTCGATAGAAGACGTTCGTAGCTCAAATAAAGCGTAAAGTTTGGTTCAAAGTATCAAATAATTTGACTTTCTCAGGTGGCAGCAACGGTCCGTTTCTTTGTGGCAAGGAGACAACGTTCGAGGGTGGAATGAGAGAACCGTCCATAGCCTGGTGGCCAGGGAAGATAAAAGCAGGCCAGGTTTGGAATTTCTTCGTGTATTTAATGGAAGTGGATCCATTCCTGTTTTAGTTTATGACAACCTGTAACATATTTCAATTGAATTTGGTACATAAATAGTTCGACATCTGAAAGGAACTTAATACTCGGATCGTTTCGCTTACAAGGAAATATTTTTCATCGTATAAGCGAGCCTAAAAAAAGGCCCATTTTTCTTATTCTTCTAACTCAAGCAGGACTTTGAAATAGATAATCTAAGCGCACAGGACGCGAGTCACATATGAGCCAAAAGATTATTTTCTCTGGTGTGAACATAGGGATGACCCTGCTCACCGTAGAGTCTGTTGTTCAGTGGAAGAGCGTCGAACTGCGAACCCGAAGGTCTGAAGCTCGATTCCAAATGGGGACTCAGAATTGTTTCTTCCTCCCACTCTCGTGGAAAAAGGAATTAAGCTTTTCTTTATTACCAGATTGTTGCTGAAATGTTAAAACTGATCTACTTCTTTGTGTAGGTTAGTCACCAGCTGGGCACACTAATGGATCTGTTTACAACAGCGTTATCGCTAGCGGGAGCAAAGTCTCAGGCTAAGAAAGTGATCGACGGAATTGATCTCAGCCAGGTTCTTTTTAATCAGAGCGTTACTGCAAGGTAATTTAAAACATGTTTAACTCTCAAATCCCTAAGAGTGACTAGTGTCAAATTTCTCCCCACAATATAACCCCTAAACAAAACCTTTAAGGTCACGAGAAGAAAGGGAATGATCACCAAGGGAAAAAAGCTCTTGATTGTTCGACAAATTCTCCTCGTCAGCACCTTAAGAAATTTATAGAGAACATTATAGGGAATATACATACTGATGTCAAGGTGTAAAGGGTTATGTGCCGATCATTTCGAAGCTTCAACATCCCCAATAACAATATGTTAATATTTTCTTAATTGTTTTGACGAACAATTTTAACTTATTTCTCTAAACTGTAGCGACAATTTTCCAGAAAACTGAAAGTATCCCACGTACATTACCATGTGTTTTTGTATTTGTCCTCAGACCTGTTTTTTTCTACCGTGGTAATGAGATGATGGCAATCAGATATGGCTTGTACAAGGCCCATTATTGGACTTGGTCTAATAGCTGGGAAGAATTCCATGTAAGATCAGTGTGATCCTGTTTTTTCTCTTTTCAGTACAATATAATCTCTCTGTGGGTCCCATTTCCAGGAGGCACCTCTCTTGAAGAGAGACAAACTTTCCATCCTACACCTTTTCAAGTTTTGCATTTGTCACCTTGGATAAATTAAAGAGATGCCTCTAACAATGCACCCTATTATTTCCCTCACCTAAACAACAGTTACAATTGTCTCAGTCTTGTAAAATAACATGATGAAAATGGAGGGTAAGTAACATCCAGAAATAACGTTTACTAGTTAAAAATACTAGGTCAATTATGTAATTTTGCAGTTTATGGTCGGTAGTTTCTTTTTTCTGGATAGTTTATCTCTAATCTAGAGATATTTTTTGACTTGCACTGGGGTACCCTGACTGGCGTTTGCCATAAACGGTGGTTAAAAAAATGTTAACTCTGAATAAAGACAGTGATTATATCTAGCTCTCCTGCACATTTAAAAAAGTTTGGCAATCATACCATTTTACATCAACCTTCGCCATCAATCAGTAGTGTCTTCAGGGAGCAAATCTCTCACGAGCTTTCCCTCCAGAGACTGTCTTAAAATATTTCCTCACCTGTCTCTGTCTTGGGCCACCACGTTACACCCTCATTTTCCCGCGCGTGAGGGAGATTTTACCTCGAGATCTTAATGGTACCGGTGATTACTTGTACTGGTGAGCTGTTGTGATTAAATTGCGTCGTGTCTTACGACACTTAATGGGCTTAAAATTTGTCTTCTTCTGATATCTGTCGGTTCTTTCCTTCGTATTACAGGAAGGGGTCGACTTCTGTCCCGGTGAGAACGTGACAGGTGTTACAACTCATGAACAAATGAACTATACAGCCTCTCCTGTTCTGTTTCATTTGGGAAGAGACCCAGGGGAGAAATATCCCATCAGGTACACTCAATTCATTCTTGTCAAAGCTGAACTGATAGTGCAATGGTTGATACATTTCATCTAGTCGGCTTTTGTTGGCGAAATTCGCTTCGATTTTTTTTTTCGCGCAAAAGTGACTTATGTATTAAAACAATTATTCCATCAACAGATCCACTAAGCAGGAATACAAGGATGTTATGATAACCATAAGAAAACTGGTTTCAGTGCACAAGTCTAGTTTAGTGCCTGGCGAACCTCAGTTTAACCTCTGTGATGAAGCTGTAATGGTACGTCAGTAGGTGTGTTTACGCATTGAGATGTACTTTCAATTGAGGGTTAAAAGTAATTCATGATGCATTGTTTTTTAACGGCTTTACTTCGCTTTTTTGATTGCTCCTAAGAAGTACCATTCTATCAACCAATCAGATGGCAACTGAACCTTACGTTGACTGATCCAATTTTTTTTTTTCCTTTTAAGAATATTAGACACTCATCGTCACGGTTTACCGCCTTTTCCCAGTGACATCCCTACATTTTCCATGATTTGCGGGCCACCGACTACGGTGATAGATGTACTTGTGGGGTCAACCCGAACTCCCTTGTGACAGTGGTGTTTTAAAGTACACCCATTTTCGCCTTTAACGGAACACGCTCAGTTTGAACGAAACTTATGATTTTTCTTCAACTTTTTTCTTGCCGACACTGGTCCGCCACCCGGATGTTATAGATCGGACTGATGCTATACAGGTCCAACATCACAGCCCTACAAATTCCCTTGCCCTCACTAAATGGACTCCTAGTCCTTTAATTTTTTTATTTGGAATTCATGGAAGAACTCATAGTACGTCATTTCCAACTTGTCAAATTAATCCATGACGAATTACATTGTCAGATGGTCTTCTACATATTTCTTCGAAGATTTATATTTGCATAGACCGGAATGGAAGAATACTTAATGACTCTTGAGTCACTGATCGCTGTTGGCCTCTCATTCCCTCTCCGTCGAGAGCTTCAAGTTTAAAGTGAGCCTACACCCCTTCCCTCCCACCCTCCTTTGCCATTTAGATATTATTCAGTATCTTCGTTATGACAAGGCTTAAGAAGCAAAAGAGAAAATCAAAACGGGTTGAAAACAGCGAAGGTTTAAAATTTAGATGCGTTTGATAGGGGTTGTTTTGATAGGTGTGATTTATGTCCTTTTCTGTAGTGGACACGAAAGACCTCTCGGGTTTTAGGATCCTAACTTGGTCAAGATAAAAATGTGTAACTCTACTCTCCGCGAGCTGATTGATTATTAATTTGAATCCATGGCTCTGAACACCATTGAAAGCGTTTTATAACTATTATCCAGTCTCGACCCCCTCTCCCCTCCTGCTAAACAAAAAAACAAAAAAACAAAAATAGAATACCTTTGGCCACCTCGTGTATAAAGGTCACCTTGATCTAGAGATGACATGGCCGTTATTTGTAATTATTGGATCTTAGCCCAAAGCAAGCAAGGTTGCTCTTATCTTAACAGACAAGCTACCGGAAAAGCACGTAAGGTTTCGACAATTATGGTAACCATCCAACTCCTCAGAATGCTGAACGCAGCTAAAATCTTCCAACATAGCACAACGTAGTGATTCTGCTTTATAATCGAATTTCCCGTTTGCAAAACTCGTCAAATTTAGACGGTCCAATCCAGGTGGATGATACTAAGACTGGAAATAAACGCATTAATCATAACTTAGTCTGTGATCCCCACCACCCACTTGCTCCTTATCTCTCAATTCAAGACAAAGTTCCCTAAGCCCACACCGTCATTTTACTTTTTAAATTAAGTTTGTTGACGTTATTTAAGGTTGTTGATGTTGTTTTTTTGGTTTTGTTTTAGTTTTTACCGTAGTTGTCCCAAATTCCCCGTGTTTCTTCCAGAATAACCCTTCTCGGTTACCTCAATACCTCGCCGTGCCTGGCTCTTAAGACTGTTATTTGGCCTCCCATTTTCATTTCACACCCATCCCCCTCTCCTCCGTTAAATTATGAACTTTCGTATACATTACCTTTCCCTTCCACAATTCTCCGTCCCTTTTAGCGAAAGAAACAAGGCTTTTCACAGCGATGCGTCAAAAGAATGCACATTTGGAAACGCCCAGTTATGAAGTCTCCATTATTCTGCGGTGTCTTCTTAAAACAACTGATGGAAGAATCCAAAATGTATGAGTTTTCCAATGAAAACGAGGATTCAGCGGGCTGTTGCTCGGCAAACTGATGAAAAGTTATGATCTAATTTGTGCTGACAAATGAGGACTAATAAAGCACGGGTGACATACTTATCAGGCCAGCACCCTACCCCTCCCTCATCACGGCAACATACACGCGCGGTCAACCTGGTAACCAGTGTGTAATTTTTCTACTCCAAATATAGACACTGGTTTGAATTTCGGCCAAGCAGATACTCGCATCAAGCCAACGTCCGAAATTCGAAGTTTTAATCTGGCGTGTTAAACTTTTCGAAGTAGCAGTGTTTCCGTAGAAGGACAAAGAACTTATCACATGGAATTGAAAGGTTAATCAATTTCTCAGCATAAGAAAAGTTAGATCAACCAGAAATATGGTAAGGGTATCCAGAATTTCCCTATGTTATTGATGTGTGTCTGATTTAGGAGGCATTCTCCACATAGAGGTATATGTGTTCATTGCCGAGGACGAATTGGTTGTCGTCGACTTTTCTTGTCGAAAGCTTTCGATCAATGTGTGTATTTCAAGTTATGATAACCATGTCCTCTGGATATCACATCTTTTGAGTTTTTTACTCTATTTTTGTGTAACGCTTGTCAGTTATAGGCTGCTGTCTCTTAAAGTTCAACGAGGAACGTTTGAAGTGATTAACGAGAACACGCACACGCGCTCGTGTTATTACTAAAACTTCATTGAAAGGTATCGCTTGATAAACGGGTTAAAGGCAATGAATTACTGCATATTCTCCCTGTTTTTATTTTTCAGGATGTTCTCAAAACGAACGGAGTTAACAACAACGCAAATCCACAGCGCGTTGCCCTGAAAGAAACACAAGACTTGAAAGTTAGGCTGCAAGAATGCCTTCACTTATCGACATCGAACAACCAGGCTAATCGACAATTGCAACAGGCAACTCACAAGCCGAATGGATGGATAAAACAAGAACACTCTTCTGCACAAAAACATCGTCAACATCATCATCATGTTGAACGAACAGATGACAAATCGTCTGCACATTCACGAGATGAAATAAAGAAAAACAACGAGAAAGAAAACTTAAAGAAGTCTAAGTAAGAAGTTATTCTTGTCGAATTATGAACCATACGTGAGAGATGGAAATCTTGCGTTGTACTTCTCAGTACAACATTCTTTCCATAATGTTTAATATATTTCGTTATTTAACAGGACCTGTTGGTCATTGGACGACTTTGATATGGGCAAGCCGCTTGGAAAAGGTTGGTTTCTAGTCAATTTTGCATGCACACAGATCAAATTTCCAAACGAGCTCGTATCTTGGCGCGTTGCCTCTTGTGAGAATTTTTTTGGCGATCCTTTCATGTTTGAAAGTGAAATGACAAACATACACACACCACTGGTGGATAATGCTGTTTCTCAGGTTAATGTTCTTTCCTTATTTAATATTACACAGGCAAATTTGGAAATGTTTACCTTGGCAAGGGAAAAGAAGAGTAAATACATTTTGTAGCCCTCAAGTATGTTAGACACGACTGGTTATTGAGATTCATATATATATATATTATAGATTAATATCAACCTTCCATAGTTTAGAATTTGACAATATCATCTGAACAACACACCAGGCTCAACTTCAATTTAAGAAAGGAATTCAATTAGATTACTAAAAATCAAACTTAAGAAACCCTCAACTTCTACCTGAACTTTGTCCATCATGAAGCTGAGCTGAAATCGGCATAGACCTGTTCACAATTGAACTGCAAGATAGACAATCATTAAAACTGATAGATCAGAAAATCAGAGCCAAACAGACTTCCCAGTGACTTCCTTTCGTAAAACCTTATTTGATTTTAAAGATGAGGATCTGAATCTCACATAAATGAGAATATCAAGCCAAGAAAATATATCCACTGGGTAATTTCCATCTAAACACCGGTCTACAAAGAATGGCAAATGTATATACAATTTTTTCCTTTCTTACCATATGTTTCACATGACAGAATCACCTTTGCATACTTGAGGTCTTGTTGTGTTCTGCCATACTCTGCAGACTGGTCTATTCATAACAAATGTGCAAGGGTGTTCTTGCATAGTAGACTTGATCCTTGCTTCTGGTAGGTTCTTGCTAAGGTAAATGCTGCTGAAATTCAGGGGAAATATTTGTATTCCTTTTTCAGCATACTAACTCACTTCAATCATTTTCTTTTTCAACTATTTTCACTTCTTGTCTAAATCACAACCAGAGAAAAATAATGTGGTAAACCAACGTAGAACCTAACTTGAAATCCAGTCTCATCTCAGGTGAGCTGTAAGATTTTGGGCAACTTATGAATACTGATAAAAATAAATACGTGGATTCAGTCTAAAACATTAAATGTTTGACTGGTGGCCATTAATGATAATTTAAAATGGTCACTGGTTTTCTGAATCAATGGCCTCTTTCTGTTTTAAATTTGAGGTACTGCCAAGATGTCCAGAATTAAAAATACATGCCATAACTCTTTTTTTTTTATTTATTTATTTTTTTTGATAGGCATCCCCATATCCTTCGCCTTTTTGGTTATTTCTATGATAAGACAAGAGTATATCTTATCTTAGAGTATGCTCCAAAAGGTGAACTGTACAAAGAGTTGAGTAAAGGTGAGAGATTTGATGAGAAAACATCCTCAAATGTAAAGTATCTCGTACAGTCATTGTAATATCTTAATATGTAACTTGTTTCCATCATTTCATTTCAACTTACCAACAGGAGTGCTTACACATAGTATTTATCATTCAATCAGCTTGCAATATTGGCTGAGGGCCTTTCCACACTAGCGCACAACACTAAAATTGTCATGAAAAAATCAAAGGACAATTTTATCTTGACAAATGTTTCTTTTGTTGGTTACATCCATATTAAAAATTTCAAAGGCATTGCATTCTATCAGTGCTTGATCAGTTCATAAGGCTGGCCATCATAGTTTGGCCAATTTCCAGGATTTATCCTATCTTAAGTTGTGTTAAAATTTAAGAATCCCTGAGTTTTGCAACAAAAGAACATTTTTGCCTTTCTTGTAAACTGATTTCAGTTCAATTACACACTGGTCATAGCTTTTATGACAACTGAGCAACAAGTTTATCATTTATGTTAAGTTTGTTCAGTTTTTACCTAGGACAAACTTTGCTAGTGGTGCACCAAAGATTTGTCAGGTTTGGCCAAAATTCATCAAGTCATGACAAACACTAGTGCAGAAAGGCCCTAACTGAAATAAAACAGCTAGAAAATAACTCTTGTTTAAAATTTGTTAAGTTTACAATGTGGCAGTTCTTCTACTGAGATATATCTACTTAGTACCTTTCTTGCATACCTCTTTAGTATATTCGTCAACTAGCACAAGCCTTAAAGTATTGTCACTCAAAGAAAGTCATCCATAGGGACATCAAACCAGAAAATCTTCTACTTACTCTCAAGGTAAAAAACAACACTCTTCACTCAATTACTAATTAGATGGAAATCCTAATTTCAGTTGAGGTTTGCTAACTTTAACCCCTTAGCTCTCAAAGTGATCAATATGTAGCCTCTCCCTATAATATTTATACATTATCCAGCAACCAGGTAATGAGAATACTCAAACTTATCAGGTAAAAGTTGCTGTCTTGATCTAACACCAAATTCCTGTAACTAATTTACAAGGAAATGTGTAGCAGCTAGAGGGGAGAAATGACTATCAGATTTTGAGAGTTTAATGGTTGACAGCCTTCTTGGTGCTTCTTTATCACAATTTCATTTTTAATTACAGGGAGATTTGAAAATTGCTGATTTTGGTTGGTCAGTTCATGCTCCTTCATCAAGGTAAAAGCAAAAAAGAAAATAACTATTGACTTAATATATACATGTTGTGTTATCCTTTAATGACCTCAGGTGTCCTTTAGGCCTTAGAGGATAAGTCAGTGAGTAAATATTTGCAAGCTAAATGTACTAAATAATGCAACATTATCAAATACCAACATCTTGTTGTTAAGTAACCAGTGGCACATCTCATCATTATTATTATAATCACTGAATTTTACTATCATCTTATAACTACTGTAATAATCATAAATAATTTCAGGCGAACAACACTATGTGGAACACTGGATTATCTCCCACCTGAGATGATTGAAGGAAAAGCACATGATGAGAAGGTAGTTCTTTGGAAACAATTTGAAATAAATTGCCTAACATAAAATCAAATCTTTGTGACAGAAATTTTGGTAAATCATTTGTAGATTACTATGATTCTAAGACCAGCTATTAGTATGTTACATCTAAAATGTAGAACTTTTGGAATTTTCAAGTTCACAAGTCAGGGGGCTTGCGGGACTAAGTTTCCTGGTTGAGGAAAAAGGCTGTGCTCGGAAATAAATTACAGCCATCATGCTGACTCAGCATTAGGGGGATCACTCCAGTAAACAAATAAAGTGTGGCCTTCTGCTTCAAGATATGTACTGCAGTGGTTTACTGAGAATGGCTAATGTGTTATAGGTTGACCTTTGGAGCCTTGGAGTGCTGTGTTATGAATTTCTTGTTGGAAAGCCTCCCTTTGAAGCTGATGGTCACCATGAAACCTATCGCAGAATTTCAAGGGTAAGAAAGTAAAGTTTTTATAGAAGCCTCTGTCAAGTTAACAGCTTTCATCATTATCAAGAATTTTATTCAGCTGAATCATTATGTCTACACAGGTTGACCTCAAGTTTCCAAGTTATGTATCTGAAGGGGCACGAGACCTAATTTCTAAGGTAAACATAAAGTCACATGTCAATTAAGTGTTTTAAAATGACTGGCAGACACTACATGACTAAGTTCTCATGGATCAATAGGTGTGATTAGATGACAGCTTGTCAGCACAGTTGAGACATTTTAGATTTGCATTTGTATAAGGGACTATTTAATCAAATTAGGCAATAGTACCTCTCCTGTTAACAAGACCATGTAAACACAGGGGGAAAAAAAGTACATAAATTACTTAATTAACATTGGCTGCCTAATGTGCTGTTAAAGAAAATATACGGCCATTTTGAGATGTAAAAAAAAAATGCAATCACTCTTTTATGGTCAAATTAATTTTTTGGACTAAGTTTACAAAAAAATTGGCTCCTCTCATACAGTCTTAAAAATTTTTCATGAATATTGATTTATTTGTTAACTAGTATCATTATCTTGATTCATCCACAGCTTCTGGTGCATGATCCAAGCAAACGGCTTCCCCTTGGTGGTGTGCTTGCACATCCTTGGATAAGAAACAATGCACAGGCCCCAGAAATGCAATCTACTTGTAGTTATACAGCAACAAAGCATTAGTTTCACACATTCTGCAAATTTATTAATAGTTAATGTAAATACCATAGTATGTCTATAAAAAACTTAATTTGTATAGGCGGGAAAGTTTATTTTTGCTGAAGCTGTTTAATTATGTGCCACTAAATGACAAATGAGACTGGCAGTATGTCTTTAACTTCAATGATAAAAAATTCAGCACTGCAGAGTCATTTTAAGACAAACATCTTTACAAAAAAAAGCTTCTATTAGTTAGTTTACCTTTATTACATTTACAGTGTGTGCTCAATTTCTCACTGGCTAAAGGCAATGACATTATTGTATTGTAAAATAAACTTTTTCCCCAACTTCACTACAGCCTTTAAAATGGATATTAGTCAGTGCAATTACTGTAACACAAAAGATAATGTGTTTGTGTTATGTGGTAAAATGCTTTAATGAACCAATTAAAGTAGTTATTAGAGATCCTAGGCTACATTTCATTTATCACCTTCTTGCCTAGTTTTTGGGAAACTATTGAAAGTAGAGTTTATCATTGACTTCACGGGTGGAATTTTTTCTAAAAAAAAAAGTGCATGAGGCTTTTTCCATTCTTTGACCAATATTAATAAATCTTGTTTGGATTTGTTGCAAACCAGTACATTTGTAATAATGCAGTGACTATTTGATGTATTAAAATGTTTCCATCTGCCAAAAGACATATTGTTCCTTCACTTTTCAAGTTGTGGGGTTGTAATGTGTATTCCCATTAACACCTTTAAGTCAACAGTGTTGTAAGGAATGATGGACTCATTTCAAAAATTTGTGCCCGTTAGAACCATGTTACCACGTGGGTTTTGCCCAGAACAAAAACATTTAGCATGAAAATTTTCATTTACACAACAAACTAAGAAAACAATGAACACCAGATATATTTCTGGAATGTGATGGTCTCAAAGGAAAAGAAAAAATCAGGTTTAAGAAATATTAAATATATGCAGTAATTCTAAATTCCTCAAAACACTTGGAAAGTGAATTAAGTATTAATTCTTATTTGGGCTTGCGTGAAATATCCATTAGGTCTGGATAGAAGCAGATATGTAACAAACTTAAGAAAATTAACGACATCTTTAAAATTAAAAAACATGTTTCAACAGTTCTTCAAATTATCTTAAATGTTGCCCCATTTGTTTTCAAAATGAGTTTATAAATCATTGCTGAAATTTTTCTTTCCTTGCACATATTCAGCTTGTTGGGTTAAAAAATCTAAAAAATTTAGCCAAGTGTAAATTGAAGTTACCTTGAGCTACAACCATTTACAGAACTACCCTCCCTTGCAAAAAAAATGACCTATAGAGGGTGTGAGCCTACCCATCATGTTTTCATGTGGTTAAAAATTTGATTGAACTCAAAGTATTGGACAAAATCAGAGATGTCAGTTCACCACATACACATGCTGAACATTTCCTTTATTGTCCTCTGACAAATATATTTACAGTTACATAGAAGAATATTCTTGTGTAATCTTTCATTACAAAAAGTGGTGAGAAGAAATTTACTCCTAATTAGTGAAATCATAACTTTTGCTTTTAATTAGCTTTTTTAATTATCAATCACAGAACACCTTCCATGCAAGGAATTAACAAATAGATTCCATGTTGCCATGTGTCTGTTACCGTAAGTAATAGATCACAGATGATGTCAAATTGTGGTAAAAACAAAAAAAGTGGCACAAAAGGCTGAACTGTTATGGTATACACCCACAGCAACATGGAATCTACTTGTTTTACATTATAAATATAAAAATGTTTATGGTGGTAAATATATGTATCTTTCCTCTAATAAATCACAAAGAAGACACATTCAAAATGCATGTATCATTCAGCTTATTAAATAATGCTGAGAAGACTATGCACTGTACATCATTACTGCCTCAAAGGTTCCTTGAGAATACCCATTTTGCGGAGCTTCCTGACAATGAGTGGAGTGCAGCTTATGGTCATGAGCATTCTCAATGGAGCAAAAACTTTATGACAAGCATATGCCACCACAAAAGTACTTGCCTCTGTTGCAACACTGGAATCTGACACTGTTGGGCTAACACCAATTTTCTGGAGAGCAGCTTGGACATCAATTCCACTAAAATAAGAATATAATTTTATTGATGTTAGTGTGGTTAAAACTTTCCTTCTTAGTTGCATTCATTTCCAGCAAATATCTGATTGGCTTACATCAGAACAGAGTTATTGGAATGATTCAAAATAGTATTGCACAAGGAAACAAGGAATGGTAGACAATTCATGCAGCAACTGGATCAAGCAACCCTTTTTTCCCTCATCTTTCCCACTTCCAAACCTTTTGCAGCTACACTCTTGCCCTCCCCTGAAAAAAGAATGCCTTATCCAAGGTCAGAAACATGATGAAGCTGTTCCTTTAGTTACCTTAGATTAAATAATGTAAAAATCAATGTACTGTGTGGAATCTACTAGTTTTTTCTCTTGCTGCTTAACATCAGCTTAGCACAAATGTTCATTAAAATTTATTATCATAAAACCAATACAACCCTGTGCGTGCAATATTATAAAAGACCATTTATAGTGACAGCTGATGTGCGTAGAGCCGGACAGGTTGACATGAGCCAGTACGGAATAAGCCGGCTGGCCCTGTATTCACACCGCTTTGTTGCAAAAACTTAAAGGAAAAACGAAGAGAGTTAAATATAGTTGCGTTTTTCGTTGAATTGTGAATTTTTTGTTCAGACTCGAAAAGACGAAGGAAAAGGTTTCATTGAAGAATGTATTTCATGGTTCCCGTGAGCGCCCGTCCTCTATCGCATACTAAATAAGTTGAAACAAACATCTAGTGGTCATATGATAATAACGTTGCGCTCGGTCCGCACTGCCACGACCTCGGGCCAAAATTTCCCACCACGGCCCTTACGCTCGGTTAGCAAAAAGTTAACATTTCTTTTTTTTTTCCTTCGTGATGACTGACCTTTTAACTGCGGTATAACACAACCCCAGGGAAGTCAGAGAAATAGTCACATGAAACACTATAGCTGTTGATCCATATTCTGCGACGACGGACTTCAGTCTGTCCCTTAGCGCCAAATTCTTTCCACCTTCTTCTGTTTTCGCTGTATTTCCTGCTGCAGGTTTATCTGCTACTCTGAAGGTAGATGTATGTAATGGTCTCCCGAAACGTAACAATAATGAATGGTCACTTCGAGCAGGAGATGGAACACCAGTTATGACAACGTTACGCATGAACGAAACAAGGGCTACTTGGCGTTTTGAAATTCCCTGACAGTTTGCCATAACAAGACGTAGAGAAGAACTTGAAATCATAATGCTGTGCATACAGGAGAAGCCGAGGAGTTAAATGCACAAATCTTACCCAAAGACTCTTCCGGACAAAGCTTTGACTGATGAAGAACAAATTCGCTCAGGCGTTCCATCAGTGTTATGCAAGCGAGGCGGCTAATTGAACTCGTTCCCAGATCTCCCTCTCTAAAGTGAAGAAACTTGGAATGAGTTTTCTTCGTGAGGTAGAGAGCTTTAAAGCAGAAAAGCTAAAATCGGTAAATACAACAGTCACTACAGCAGAGGGAAGGAAGGTGAAATTCAAAAATCTTTCTGAGCCAATTGAAAGGGGACTATTTATCTTTAAACCCCGCCATATTAAAAAGTTGCAACATGTGTATTCCACTGGAAAGACTTAATATTTCTGTTTCAAAGTCCCCTACCCCACCCAGGCAAGCTTTAAATTCCCCACAGCCATTTGTGACAAATGCTTGTGGGTTGCCATGGAGAGGGGGGGGGGGTTTGGGAATGGGATATTGAAGCTTCAAAGTGATCTGAATTATTTTATTCCTAGATATAATCACTGGGCTGTAACTTAACCAGTACCTCATTTTAAGTTTCTAGAGCTCAAGGGTGGAGATGGAGGTATCATCACTGTAGATACTGGAGAACACAGCTTAGGATTTTGCGAGGACCTCTCACCAGATGACAAGCTTTACAAAGTACTGGACAACTTATTTTTAAGCTCACAAGATGGAGCCAGAAACTTGGAGGAACTTCATCAAAATAACATAAGTCACATATTAAATGTTGGAACAGGAATAGAGAATGCCTTTCCAAAGGTGATTGGTCATTGTTGGACATGGTTCTCTAGGTTTGACAATAATATCTTTCAACATCTTTTCCTGTCTAGCAGTGAAGTTCTTAATTTACACATTCTTTTCATCACTTGCTCCATGTAGACACAACCCTTTTATCTTCTAGAGAGGGGCAACTTTTTAGTGGCTCAAAAGGGTGTTGGTTTTTGGTCTTGAACCTTAAGTAAGGTGTGCCATCTTACTGTTAGGTATCCAAAGCAGTCTCTTCCCATTTCAATGTTTTTTAAGTCTTTGTTTGAATATGCTAGGAGTGGATTAGTAAGGACAATGTGGAAACATAAGTGCTGGTTTTTTTTTACTTGAACAAAAAGCATCACCCTTTAAAACATGGTCAGGTTTTAAAGGTGCCATTGGCACATTTCCATCCATACTTCCCTTTAGTGGTTCCCCCCCCCCCCCCCCCCCCCTTCATCTTCCCTTTCCCCCAAACTATAATCCTGATCCTTTAATTCAAAGACACACTTTAAGGGCCTTAGCTACAGGCATGCTCCCACCTACTTCCCTTTAGCAATGACCTCCCCTGCCCCCCCCCCCCCCACCACAGGTCATCTCTTTTTGCACATTCATTGAAAGCAGCATGTATGTTGATTTTGCCTTCCAGGAGTTTGATTACAAGACTGTTGAGGTACTGGATTTGCCAGAAACTCCCATTTGCCAGTACTTCCCAGGGATGTTTGATTTTATCCAAAATGGCTTGGCAAGTGGTGCAGTGCTTGTTCACTGGTAAGGGAACCTTGGTTAATTAACCCTTTACATCCTAACATCAGTGTCCATATTCTCCATACTGTTCTTTATACATTTCCTAAAGTGCTAAAAAAGTGAATTTGTGAAACAATCAACAGTTTCTTCAGTTGGTGATTATTTCCTTTATCCTCACAACCTTAAAGTGTGATTCAGGGGTGTTATTGTGAGGAGAAGTTAGATCCCAGTCACTCTTTTAAGAGTTAATGCCTCCAAGAGAAGAAGGACTAGAGGAGAAGGATAATATTTGGCAAGTGCTCACTATGGACAGATCAAGTGTAGTTGTGTGTGTCCTGACTGAGAGACAAATATTTTCCAGTCTGGCCCAACCTCATTCAATAACGCACATTATATCTTACAACCACTAGTTGCAGAACATTCTGGAGGCAAGAAGATCATCCAGGAAAAAAAACTTGTCCCATCATTTCTTTCTTGACAGAATAAGAAATTCAGAAATTCATGAAAAAAGTGTTGAGTGAGATTTTTTTTTCAAGTTCAATTCCAAAATTTTTGTTTTACAACACAGCTGTGTAAGCACAGGGCTAGACAGCTTTATCCCAACCTGAGGCCCAGTTCTTGAAAGTCCCAATAGTTTTTAGAGGCTCAAAGTCATATTTTTAAAATCTAAATGAATGGAATTGTAGTTTGGCTCTTTTAATCAAAAGCCTGTATGTTCTGTTTTCTCCCCATCAGTTCATTGTTTGAATCTCCAAAGTTCTTCATATCCTGAACTTGAATGCAAAGATAGTAAAAGCAAACCAGCTCTTTAGGACCTTTTTGGTCATGTCCTGGAGAGACTAGCCTCTAATTTCTCCTCACAATACCACCTCAAATCACACATTAAGGTCACAAGAATCAAGAAAATGATCGCCAACTTAAGAAACCTTTGAATGCTATACAAATTCTCCTTGTCAGCATCTTAGGAAATGTATAGAGAACAGTATGAAGAAGATGCATTTGGATGTTTGGGTATAAAGGGTCGATACTGTGATGTGGGTGCATATTTATTATTTAAATGGAAATGTCTCTCATTTATTTCTTGATAGCAATGCTGGTGTTTCTCGTTCTGTGACTGTCGTTCTTGGCTACTTGATGTCTTCAAAAAGATTGCTGCTGGAAGAGGCTATGAAGATTGTTAAAAATGCCAGACCAAGTGCAAAACCTAATGTAGGATTCCTTCATCAACTAGAAGACTACCAGACAAGGCTTGATCTTCATTAAAAGAACACAAGAAACAATATCCTAATATTAATAAGTGACTGTAAATATAAGAAAAAGTCATGTATGTGAACTGCATTTAAGAAATGAATTTGAAAGTGGTCTTGGTAGTGATGAATACTACTTAAGCAGTAGTGAAAATAAGGCCTAAAAAAAATTCAGGCCTGTATGGGATTTGAAGCCAAGACCTCTGTGATACCATATTGTGATGCATTGCTCTACTAACTGAGCTAACATGCCAACTGGGAGCTGGTCATTATTTTTGGTTTGTAACAAACCTGTGAAGTGATTTATGATATCACAGCTTGAATATTTCTTTGAACAGTTTAGGATAATTACAATTGGTGCATGAAAATAGAGGAAAATTTTTTTTCTTATCCTGAGGAATTATCAAAATTTAATTATTATTAAAGAGGTGAAATTAGGAAAAGTTTACCTCCATTAAAATGATAAAGGTCTTTTAAGCAAGAATGGGTGTATTTTGTCTCTGTTGAGTTTTAGTAGGAGTGTTTTTATTTATTTATACACTTTCCTTTTTGTGAGTGTAGATGATATGTATTTAGTTGAAGACATAAATTTATGAGGACTTGATAAGATGAGTATCCAATAGACAAAACAAAAACACAAAAAAACCACACGCACACACACACACAAAAACAAAACCAAACAAAACAAAATTAGCTCAAAATTAGGAGGCTGGGGATAGGGGGGAGGGGGGTTAAGGGGCAGGGTAATGTGATCCAAAATTTAATGACGTCAAATTTCCTTCTCTAATGCGAGGGAGAACAGGATAATTCAAGTTGTTGTAGAAGCTTGCTTTCTTCCTTTTGGTCAAATTTGAGGATGCTTCCCTTAAACGTACCGTTAAATGCCTCCTCAACGTCTGGTTGCCAAGTTGGTTCCTCTTTAGCAGACAAAAAGGATGCAGCAATGGTTCTTGTTGGAATCAACATCATGGCAAGTATTTTAGGCACCTTGGGTAACTTATTCGTATGCATTACAGTGTGTACCACTCAAGGCATGGTCTCAAGTTTTCATTACTTCATCGTAAGCCTTGCTGCCGCGGATTTGATAGTTGCACTCTTGGGTCAACCTCTCTTCGTTTCTATGATTTTTGCACACGTGGAATTCAAATGTATTCCGGTCATGGATAAAATCTGTCGCGCAATCGGCAACTTTGCGTGTGCTGTCTCGTTGTTGACACTGGCCTTGATTGCTCTCGATCGGTGCTTGTTTGTATTACCATCGATTAATTACAAGAATACTATGACAACAGGGAAAAAAATAGTTTTAGCCGTGGTGTGGACTTTAGCTTGTGGATACGCTGCTCTAAGACTCACAGTGGACAAAAAGGTCACATCCTATCTTACTGCCGCCGTGTTTGGCGTTTGTTACGTAGAGATGATTCTATGTTACACTGTAGTTTATTACCAAGTCTTCAAACAACGCGAATTTCTCAAAGGGTCACGTGTACGCTCTGAGACAACAGAACAAGTCGAATTACTGGAGAACCGAGCCCGGATAAATACTTCAGAGCGGCGTTTTGCTCGCACCATCGTTATGGTTTTGTTGGTTTTTACGGGAGGATGGTTTCTCATTTTCTATCTGCGGTTGACACAACCTAAAAAGAACTACGGAATCGTGTACAATACTGCACGCACTTTGGCACTTTCAGCTTCTGCCATAAACCCTGCACTATACTGCCTCAATAATAAAGAATATCGGCGAGCGTTCAAAAGTATTTTAATGAAATTCGTCTGTGTTCGTTCGAAGAGAAAGCGAAGGGAAAACTATGAACGGATTAAGTGAAAGCGGAAGTACAACTCCGGAAGTGAAACATAGGAAGCGACCGTGATATACTCATGTGACTATGAGACATTGCAAAGTCACAGTGGTGTGGAGGACATTTCTTTGCTGTGTAAAAGTGAACAAATAATGGAACAATATTAAGACGATATGTAGCGAAATGGAAAAGTAAGTGAGTTTGTTCTGCTTTGTTAATCTTTTAACCAGATATAAATTTTTGTTTTGGAGCAGTGCTTACCGAAAAAAATCGTATACAGGATATACAACTTCATTTCCAGGGTCTCTTCTTTCCGTCTTCCTTCTGTCGCTCCTCTTGGTGGGAAGACGGGTTAAGTGGGTATATTTCCGTGGACCGGAAGTCTTTATGAGGACGTTTTCGTTGCTGGTGCGCGATCTACATGTTTTGTTAGAAATTCTTTTTTTAGTCTCCAAGATTTTCTGTTTTCGTTTAGATCATCGTTCAGGGCACACAATTAATGAAAGAGGAGACACGGGAAACTTAGTGAACGCAGAAGTTACAAATTAACATTTAATTGTAATGCGCAATTGAACATTCTTATATTGATAATTGCGCAATATAAGTCTAGAAATTATTTTTATTTTAAATTAAACGGTCATTCTCGCACTCTTTCTATGGAAAAGGAATAGAGGAGTATATGTGTATATATATATATAGATACACAGATAGATAAATAGAGATGGATTTACATATAAAACTTAAGAAAAGATTAAATAAAAAGTAAAAAGTAGGGAAAAAAGAGCCGTAGACATATGTTAAATACATACATATGTTAAAACTGGTTTATTGAGCTCAATTTATAACAACTCTCTGTCTCAAACAGGGTTACGAAATCAAAATTGTTCAGTAGTGTCAAGCACGGATAGGACTCCAAGAAATCTTCCTAACCCACCCTCTTAATTTATGATTAACTACTTCTCTTGAGTGATCCCCCGGCCAACTCCGTGAGCTGACATTAAAGGTTAAGGGAAAAAGTACGAAATAATAAGTAAAGATTTTTTTTTCGTCCATCACTCTAATGATCCTATGAATCTATGTCACAACCTTGCGGTTGATTGCTTCTGATTGTTTCTCAAAATGTGCGCTTAAGCCTGAGGAGAAGGCAGGACCTAGTCTCTTACCCAGACCTTCCCAGGCCAAGGCTTTAGCCAGACCTTCCACGGCCATGCCAAGCGGTTGTATATCTTTACACGTTTGAATCTGGGTACGAGATTAGGCTGGACCATGAAATGTTACTGCAAATACGAAAAACCTGGATTGGCCTTTTAGCTTGGCAGATAGGGATGAATTTGCGTAACTTCTGGCATGAAAATGCTTTTTTTTATGAACAGGTGGCAGGAGCCCAAGTAATGGGCTCCTAACAGGTGGTAAACATTTCGTGCAAAAGTGTATTTATTTATTTCTAGCATTCCTCGACTTCTTGCATATTGGCTGACGATATTTAACGTTGGACAGTGAAAATATTGCATTTTTGATGGTTGACGGTTTACACTATTGAGACCGTCATGAAGCGGCGCCTAATGTTGTTTTATTTCAGACGAGTAAGCATGTTTACGTTATCATCGTGAAACCGCAAGGATACTTGGGAATTATGAAAATCCCAAAAGAGTCCAAATGAGGACATGTGACAGTCGGGTGAAAAATAAATGGTTTCACGTGTACGTTTTTCATATCTTTGGTGCTAAGACACGCTTTGCAGTAAGTTTATACAGGTCAAACGAGAAAACGCAAGCTTACGAGCTAGCAACTAAGTCATGTTGGGAAGCTTTCAAACTCAGTTAAAAGCCCTGGCGTTAGGCGAAGGTAAAGGAGATTTTTCAATGACAATTCTCAATTTCTGTTGCGGTGAAGCTAGTAAGCGTGTTATTTGCCTCAGAAAGCGATATCCCTCGTCATACTTATAATTGTTCCTTTCGAACCTTTTTAAAAATATTTCATAGCATCTCACGCATTGAAAATGAGGACAATTTTAAACAAGCAACACATGTCTGTCCATTTCATTTTCCTGTTTCAGTTTCCCGTTTAGTCCAGAAAATTATGGCGTGCGAAAGTAAGTCATTGACAGCCGTAAGTTTGCCAAGAGTTGAAATTGTATTTTTATACATCAACAAACTTAAAATCTGAAACAATGAGTTAACGGAAGTCCACTGCCTAAGCTCGAGAGCAGTTTTCATCTCATCGAAAACAGTATAAGTACAAACTCAAGGAATTGTTTGCGCCAAAAACATTCAACTAAATGAGTCATGTCACAATCTTAAGTTGGATCCCGATCGGTGTAATCTTCATTTGCATTTGTGCCAAAAAAATTTGTGAAAAAAACACTGAATTCAAGTTCTTTTTTCGTTGTGGCGGAGCGGAGAGCGAAATTATTGAACTCGTCCGAGGAAAGTGTTTTAAGAAATACAAGGAGGTCTTCAACAAATTCGGTTTTCCTCTCTATGGTTTTAGAATAATTAATTTCGTCCTTATTGGCCTTTTTTTGTGCTTTTTATTCCCAACTAATGGGAACTACAGTTGACCGACTTGTCACAAAAAACTCTCCGTGAGACAGTGCGTTTTAGAGAAGAAAACTTTTCATCGCCAACTGTTCTCAACTATCCACAAGACTTGTTTTAGGAGTTCTTTTCATCATCCTACAAAAAAGTTGTTTTATCCTTTAAAGTTTTCAGTCCTCCATGTTTGACTGTTACTTAACTTCTGAAACCAATCAGCCTAGGATTTCAAATGACGCCACCCAAATCTCAACTTTTCACGAGTGTATCAATCAACAAGCAAGCAAAAAAAACCAGTTGCACGAAAAACCTAAACTGAAAGAAGAAGGACACGAACATGAAATTGTTCCTTCACAGCCAAGAAAGTATGAACGCTCTTCGTTCCGGAGCGAATTGCGCGAAAATTCTCAACAGAAAAAAGGAAAAGAGGAACATGAAATTGTTTCCCTTCAGTCAACAGAGCGTGAATACTTTCTTTCCCAAGGCGAGTTGCACGAAAAGCCCCAACAGAAAGAAGGAAGAGACGAACATGAAACTGTTCCCCTTCAGCCAAGAGAGCATGAACACCCTCTGCTACAAGGCAAGTTGCACGAAAAGCCCCAACAGAAAGAGGGACGAGGCGAACACGAAACTGTTCCCCTTCAGCCAAGAGAGCATGAACACCCTCTGCTACAAGGCAAGTTGTACGAAAAGCCCCAACAGAAAGAAGGAAGAGACGAACATGAAACTGTTCCCCTTCAGCCAAGAGAGCATGAACACCCTCTGCTACAAGGCAAGTTGCACGAAAAGCCCCAACAGAAAGAGGGACGAGGCGAACATGAAACTGTTCCCCTTCAGCCAAGAGAGCATGAACACCCTCTGCTACAAGGCAAGTTGCACGAAAAGCCCCAACAGAAAGAGGGACGAGGCGAACACGAAACTGTTCCCCTTCAGCCTAGTGAGCGTAAACACCTTCTGTCCCAAGGCGAGTTGTACGAAAAGCCTCAACAGAAAGAAGGAAGAGAAGGAATTGAAACTGTTTCCCTTCAGCCAAGGGAGCGTGAACATCCTCTATCCTAAGGCGAGTAGCACGAAAAGTCTCAACGGGGAGGGAGCGCTAAATAATCCGACCGAGTATCGTGATACGGTATTGTGAGCAAAGACCAAACTAATGAACTACCAAGAGAAAGAGGGAGAGAGGGGCCACTTCCGACCCCTCCCCTACAGTAGTTTCTCATTCTCATCACCACTTCCCTCGTACATCTTTTTACTTACTCCATGCTTTCCTCGATCTTACCGCGTCATGACGAGGCTTACATTGCTAATAAAGTGTATTTTTCTTCTGTTATGAAAGAAAATGGCATTATTAGGTGATGACTGCAATGGCCGAGAAGTGCGCAAATAAGCCGCGTTCAGGGACGACTACTGCAAACTAAAGTTGCTCGCACAAAATTGACCGATCCAAAACATTAAACCAGCAATGGATTCTATTTGAATCATTTTTCATCTTTTCTTGCTTTGGTCCTGGTCACCGGTAATTATCCGTTTCCTAAAATGTAATTTGTTGTTTTTGCATAAACGACTTCGGTAACTGAAGTGGCTTGTTCGTTACGTGAACACTAATTGCGTTTCTAGCTGGTGCGTTACTCAATTCACTGAGTAGAGTAACACAATAACCAGTAACGGATTTAGTGACACTCATCAGTCCCAGATGAAGGACTAAAACATTTGCCTTAGCATTTCTTAACTACTAAGTTTCAACTAGGTTAGAACTCTGTCACAATGTATTGAAAGAACGATGAAAACAGCGTTTGTGTAAAGCAGTTAATCAGACGAAGCGAAAAGCTGCTGTAATCGTAATTGAACTCAAATATTTCATGAAACTGTTAAAAATTGAAAAGTACTTAAAGCAATCAAGGAAATCGAAATTTCTGATTTGGTCCAAGACAAAACATCAGCCTTATCGTGGATTCTGGGATTAGGACATCTCTGAGATGCGTTAACTGTTTCTTGTTATCTTTTTGACAGCGCCTGCGGGAAAGATGAAATGAATCTTGTATTCTGATTGGCTATTCGTCTTGCCCGCTCGTAATACTTATTTTGATCAGGCGGACCTAGGCTGAGGATTACAGCTAGAGTTGTCGCGTAGAGAGGTTATGTTTGAACAATACTGGCAATAGATTCGCAAAAAAGTTGCAGAAGGTAGTCAAAACTATGGAAGCTGATAAGGGGCAATTCCAAAATATATTTGAGATCCAAAACAATATTTTGAATCGGAATTTTTTATTCGGATCCTTTTTTGGAAAGTTTTCCAGTCTGAAAAACATGAAAAATGTTTGAAATCGCCAAAAATATTTTTGCAAAGTACCACTTGTGCCTGCGGTCAGTTGGAGTCCGAGGCTTACCGACGTTGCCGCTATTCAAAATGACGGACTAGTTTTAGTAATCATTTTTATGATAAAAGTAACAGTTCTCCTCACCCAAGTGATCGTGTCGTTCAGATTGCTCGAGATGGACAGCATGTAGGCATCTTCAAACAGTTTCGTAACGTTTTTACACTCTCAATAGTAAGAGCTCGCTTAAATTGCGATACATTTTTTTCTTGTCCATATTTTATGTGCATTCCACCGCACGGGTTAATTAAAATTTATCTTCTTTTGGTGAAAATAAAGTATTTCTTGTTGGAACCGATCCTGCTTGAACTGCAGTTCACTTGCCTCTTTCATTGACTAATGGGACAGAGCGTCTTTTAGAAACAAAATAATTTTGTCTTCAAATGTACTTTGTTGCAAGGTGAGGTACAAGTCACCTAGGGTGATTATCTCAACTCGCGCTCTGTATGTCTTGCTGCTTACACCAGTTACCTGTCAGTTTCAGTGAAAAACGCGTGGAATTATAATGTGGGTCAACAGCCACCGAAATATTTTTAACACTCCAATTTTCATGAAACAATTATCAACACGAGAGAGCATGATTTACAGATATCGCAAGCAGTCAGGGTATGCGTTATGCTCCATACATCACTGTGATGGTTAACGACTCGTCACGCTTTACTTAAGCTTGAACCATTTCAGAGAAATCGCCGTTGGCCAGAATTATTACAAAACTGAATTGCCTCTTACAGAACAGATGGGTGTGCGTCAAAGAACAGGCAGATGTGCATCAAAAGTTCGATTGTTTTGCATACTTACTAAACACTGATGCGATTGATACGATGCTCAGATACGGCCGCAGGATGTATTTCGAAAATTAGAGGATAAAATACCATAAAATGAAATTTGGTTTATTAATAGATCCCTTATTCGATGATTTAACAAATAATACGAGCGGAATTTTTCATATTGCTTAAATGTTTCCTTGCCCAAAGGCGCGCAAAAAATACCACACAACTCGCGAAAAGTCCTTACATTGATAGAACTTATATGATATTAATTATATTATACGAGAAAGTGAACAAGAACGACTGAAAATCCTCTTTTAATGTAATCTCTACAGTAGTTCTCTTTTTTGCTGAAGAATCCAACCCACTTTCTTGTTCAAATTACTTTAAACCGACGGAAGAAGATTTCATTACTCTCAAATTCCTTTCCATATTTAGGTAGGCAGAACATCGTTAATATCGTTAAGGCATAATGTTCTCAACTCGTTTCTCAATCTCGCGCTCCTCCGTCATTTTTAATAGCGGTAAAGTTGGTACGCCGCTTGGCACAAGTAATATTTGGCAAAAAAAAACATTTGCGATTTCAGGCATTTCTCCGGTGAATTTCACGAAGAATCTTGGACCGCAAATTATTTTGGGGTCTTTTTGGAAAATTTATTTTTGACTCCAATAATTTCATCAGGATTTGTTATTGGTTTTTGGATTTGAAAAACTTTTTAGAAAGGATAGAAAAATATGATTAAAAATATTTTTTTGGATTTCAAAAATATTTCGGGATTTTCCCTATCGGCTTCCATACCAAAACAAATAAAGGATAAACAAGCATGCTTCATCTCATATGAGTTTCTTTTCCAGTACTAGAAAATGAGAAAGTCATTCTTTTGCTATACGATAAATCTGTTATAGACCAAGCTTTTTCGGTCAAGATCGCAGAATATTAGCCTCGCTCTTTTTCTGCGTTTTTATGAACCTAGTCTGCGTCTTAAAAGAGAGTTTTCAATGACAATTGGCAAGTTTTTTTTAGTGAAACTAGTAAGCGTGATTTGCCTCAGAAAGCGAAATTTCTTCCCATATTTGTAAGTGCTCCTTTTTCCCTCTTTCAACAACTTTTCATTGCATCTCACGCATTACAAATAAGGAATATTTGACACGAGCAACTCGAAGGTAACCATTTCATTTTCCTGTTTCAGTTTCCAGTGTATTTTACAATACAAACAGTATTGAGACGATGGATACTCTTAAGGAGTTATTTGGGCCAAAAACATTTAACAAAATAAGCCATTTTACAGTTTTAATCTGGATCCTGATCGCTGTAATCTTCCTTGGCATATTTGCCGCCGTGGATAACACTGAATTCAGGTCTAATTTCCACTGTGACGGAGCGAAGGGCGACATCACTGAATTCAATCGTGGAAAATGTTTCGATCAGTACGAGGGGAAATACAACAAATACAGTGTTCCTATCTATGGCTTCGTGATCATCAATTTCCTCTTTATTGGAATTGTTTGTCTTATTTACTCTCAAGTGGTGAGACCTACAGTCGATCAACTGTCGCTCGACCAAACTGGAAACAAGCTTTTTATCGCTTACTGCTTTCAACTATCCTTAAGACTTGTTTTACGAATTATTTTCATCATCCTACAAACTCAGTTGCTTTATCCTTTGAATTTTTCCACTAACTTTTACTGTGATTTAACCGATGGAACCACTCAGCTAAGGAATTCATGTAACAACACCCAAAACTCTACTTGTTACGGATGTAACAATCAGCAGGCAATCAAGAAAACTTTCTGGTTAAACGCTGTCCTTGCAGTAAATGGAATTTTTGTCCTTGTAATTCTGATTGAAACCGTCTATATTTTGCTACGGGCATGGAAAGAAAGAAGTTTTATGCAAAACTCAGAGTTTCTTAGAGCACATCTAAATCCCCCCAGTAGCAATTCGCACCAAAAACCTAATAAGCAAGAAGAAAGAAACGAACATGAAACTACAACAGAGCCAGGAGAACATGAAAACCGTCTGACCCGAGTCGAGTTACACCAAAAACCACAAAAGCAAGATGAGCCAAGAGAGCGTGAACATCTTCCTACCCAAGGCGAGCTGAACGAAACACCTGAAAAGAAAGAAGGAGGTGACGAACATGAAACAGTTCCCCTACAACCGGGAGAGCATAAGAATCTTCCTACCCAAAGCGAACTGAACGAAACACCTGAAAAGAAAGAAGAAGGTTACGAACATGAAACAGTTCCCCTACAGCCGGGAGAGCATGAGAATCTTCCTACCCAAAGCGAACTGAACGAAACACCTGAAAAGAAAGAAGGAGGTGACGAACATGAAACAGTTCCCCTACAGCCGGGAGAGCATGAGAATCTTCCTACCCAAGGCGAGCTGAACGAAACACCTGAACAGAAAGGAGGAGGTGACGAACATGAAACAGTTCCCCTACAGCCGGGAGAGCATGAGAATCTTCCTACCCAAAGCGAGCTGAACGAAACACCTGAACAGAAAGAAGGAGGTGACGTACATGAAACTGTTCCCCTACCAGCAGAGCATAAGAATCTTCCCACCCAAGGCGAGCTGAACGAAACACCTGAACAGAAAGATGGAAGTGAAGAACATGAAACTGTTCCCCTACAGCCTGCAGAGCATGAGAATCTTCCCACCCAAGGCGAGCTAAACGAAACAACTGAAAAGAAAGAAGGAGGTGACGAACATGAAACTGTTCCCTTACAGCCAGGAGAGTGTGAGAATCTTCCTACCCAAAGCGAGCTGCACGAAACACCTGAACAGAAAGAAGGAGGTGACGAACATGAAACAGTTCCCCTACAGACAGGAGAGCATGAGAATCTTCCTACCCAAGGCGAGCAGAACGAAACACCTGAACAGAAAGAAGGAAGTGACGTACATGAGATTGTTCCCCTCCAGCCAAAAGAGCATGAACGCCAACCGTCCCAAGGCGAGCTGAACGAAATATCTGAAGAGAAAGAAGGAGGTGACGAAGATGAAACAGTTCCCCTAAAGCCAGGGAAGCATGGGGATCTTCCTACCCAGGGCGAGTTGAACGAGACACCTGAACAGAAAGAAGGAAGTGACGAACAAGGAACTGTTCCCCTACAGCCAGGAGAACGCCAACCGTCCCAAGGCGAGTTGAAGGAATAACCAGAAAAAAAAATTGGGAGGTGACGAACATAAAATTTTTTAACTTCTGTTTATTTAGCCTCGATAGCTCTAGTCTACACTGTAAATTTATGGCGAGCGAGCGCTAAATATTTGGACCGAGTAATGTTCCACCAGACTGTGAGCTTAGTAAGATCGAGGAGAGCTAGAAACAAAATAGTCAAATAACGAGGGATGGACCTCCCCGGACCTAGGGACCCCCCTAGTACATCTTTAAGCTTGCTCCCATTCTTCCTCGACTCTGTATTAGTCACTACTGTAAACTGACGTCACACACAAATACTGCAATTCGGTCACGGGAAACGAGCAGTGAATTCTATTTTAACAATTTTTTTATTGTTTCTTGCTTTGGTCCTCGACATTAGTAATTACCCTTTTTTATGATGTGATCGGTTAATTTTAGTTAAACAAGTTTCGTAACCAAAGTGGCCGGTTTGTTATGAGGACAGCAACCGCGTTACCGGCTGTTGTTACTCAGTTCATTGAACCAAGTAACACAACAGCTAATAACGGATCTATTGATCGGTCACAAACGAAGAACCAAAACATTGGTCTCAAGCTTTTCTCAAGTACTAAGTTTCAACTAAGCTAGAACCCTGTTACAAGGCATTAAAAGAAGCAGGTAAACAGTTCTTGTGTGAATCTGCCTTAGAGTAAGCTAAAAGCCTCTGTAATCGCAATTGAACACAAATATTTCATGAAACTGTTA
Organism: Pocillopora verrucosa; assembly: GCF_036669915.1. Taxonomy (NCBI): domain Eukaryota; kingdom Metazoa; phylum Cnidaria; class Anthozoa; order Scleractinia; family Pocilloporidae; genus Pocillopora; species Pocillopora verrucosa. The sequence continues at coordinate 30,199,269 of NC_089314.1, read as the reverse complement.
AAATGAATATGATTTCAAGAACTCAAGGAAATTTCTGATTTGGTCCTGACAAAACATTTCTCCTATGGGATGGGATTAAAAGTTCTTTAGCAGTACAAATTTTAAGAATCAAAAAAAAAATTCTGGGAAAAAGTTGACTATAAAGAAGTCCATAAATAAGAAAGAAATAAGAAAGTGAGTGTCTTGCTTTGTTAATTTTTTCGCTATATAGGATTTTATTTTAGACCGGCCACCCCGCCGGCGCTTACCTAAAAGGAACTAGTTGTTCGAAGGCCGATTAGAGCTAGCCCGGGGTTAAGTTTTAATCTGGGTTTCTTTATTCCCTTCTTCAAAGGCCTATTTCAGGTAATTTCTTCAATTCTTTTTAGAACATCCAGGCATCAAATTGTAAACAAAAAGAATTATAATGCATATTCTTTGAAAGCTTTCAGATCTGAGGTCGGATTTCACGCTAACCTTGGGTTGGGCTAAGTTGTTTAAAGCTGGTTTAAGCTAATACACAGCTTAGTTTCCAAGCTCTCTCTCCTTTCCGTTACTTTTTTCTCGCTCTGCGCGGCGGGATTTGATTTAGCCCTTTGAACAAGGTGGATTTGTTGACCGGAGCCTTAAAAATACAAACTAGACGACTAAGGTTTTTAATTCTTTGTTTCATTACACTACTAATCCTATATTTTTAATCTAGGTCGGAATCTTGCAGCCTGTAAGCTATTTCATAAAGAAGTTCTCTTGACTGTGGCATGCTCATTAGATTCGCCAACAGTTCCAATTCATCCACAAAATCTTCGGAATAAGTTTTGTTAGCAAATTTCAGCAAACGTGGAAATTGACTTCGGATAAAGTAACTTGTGCATAATTTCCACTGAAAATAAGTAAAATGTTTTTCACTGGGCGTGGGTTCAATCTGCGGCGGCGGAGGTATGTAAGGCGGAAGAAGTCCTAAAATACCTTTCAAGTAGTTAGTGATGAAGTTTATTATTTCATATTCACTTTGTTGAAAGCGTTCATCTTCTCGAGCCTCCTTGAATCCGATTGTGATTATTGTTAGGATAATATTTAGGATTAAAAAAATGTTTGCACATGTGAACGTGTAGGTGAATATTGGTCCCACCTTACTGGTAACAGCCTGACCAGGTGATAATAACCGGAAGCTAAACTTCCCTAACAACATGGCGATCATACTGTGAAATGTTGCAATAAAGGTACTGAAAACCTCAGCAACAGTCTTGAGCATGCTGTACGCCCAGTACGTGAAGCACATAATGCTTACGAAGAAAACAAAGGCGAATCCGGAAATATCTCCTCGAATCCTAGAAAGCGTATTATAAAATATCATGAAGTTCTTGTTAAACTTGAGAAACTTTAAGAACTGTATCGTAGGAATAAGGACAATCAAACACGAGAAGTACGCAATGTAATCGTCATAAAAAGCCACCGTCAGGAAGCCGTAAAACGTGTCAGGGTTTTCGCGTAGCGCTTCAATAGCGCGGTTGAGGTGGCTTGCGCGGCATGCGTATAAAGCGATAGTCACCAGCGAGAATAAGATAAGGAAAATATCAGTGAGGTTCCACACGGATCTGAAATAACTCCAGCGATCTCGGTAAATAAGACTCCCCACTCGGTAAATAAGCTGTACCACGAAGACAACAAATATTATCTCACTGACAAGATAAATGAACTGGAGCGGTGTAAAGTAGCGGTACAAGCGAAATGAATACATATCAAAACGTGGAAACGTTCCACCGAACGAGGAAAATTCTATTGAAAATATCACCGCTGATAATATGTTAACGTTTGCGTTGTAGACTGAAAACTCTAAGAAAACCACCCTTGTTAGGTCATCCACCCACTGATTTGCCTCTAGAAAGTTAAGAAGATCGATTGCCATTTTCATATCCGTCCCCAGGTAAGCGATATACCCACCACCACCGAACGCACGTCCACTGCGTCCCCACGTCGTGTATGATGTCTCAGATTCTCTCCCGCTAAGGTATTTCCATGGAGAAGTAAAAGTTTGGTTTGGTAGAGACATTGCTCTTTTTTTCCACTCTTGGCTATAGTCATCAGTGTCTTCATTATGTTCAGTCAAGGAAACTGGAGTACACTTGGAAAAATAATTTTCAATAAAGCCCGCCAGGTGACAACTTGCTGAAATAATGAGAGACGGCTTAGTAATGAGAACCAGACAGACCTACGTCAAAGAAAAGAGGTAGGACCCAGGACGAAAGCCGAGTGCAAAAATGAAAGCGAACGCCAGATCTGGGAATCAAATTGAAGACACAGCGAGAAAAGGAGGGGGCGGAGACAGGCCAACTTCCAAAACTGTTGACAATTTATTCAAAATTGATGAAATAGAAATAGAAGCATTTTATTTGTGGAAAGATCTGGGAAGCATGCCTACTCGCTGCTCTTTCAGATAGCTCTGATATACACCCTTGATCTGAGTAAAACCGCGGAGATCAAGGATCTATGATTGTCATTTCTATGTTTTTAATTGTGGATCAAAAGTTATAAGAATGCAGCTCGATTTAAATCATGATCATTGAGATACTTCAAAAGAAAGTTACTCACCTCCTGGTTTAATTCTTTGTTGTCGAAGAATTGCAGTCCCCAGCAGGAAGCTGCACCCATCGGCAAGGAAATGTCTTCTGCCTTTCCTAAGCGTTCCCTCAAGAGGCTCATGAAGCAGCACGGGAATTGTATCATTTGCAAGCCATTTCCAAAATCTTTTATCGTTGTTTACCTGACAACACAGGTTGAAATCAGGGGCATTAAATATTGATGAAAAGGACGAGAGATAAGTTTCTTACAATAATCTTAAAGATAACTCAGCTGTAACCAGCTGAGCAAGAACTTAGATGTAGCTTACATGGCCGGCGTGACTGAGGAAAGAAGGAGACGAAAATTATAGAATGAGGGTGATCTTTGGGGATTCTAATGATCACTCTCTTAGCTCGAATAACTCAGTGGGAGTTAGACAGGGTAATTTAGTATTATCAACTGAGTTGATCACGTAAATTGTCCACTGTAAATAGTTTCAAAGCTGGCGTTTCGACCGTTAGCCCTTCGTCAGCGGGATTGCGAAGGGCTGACGCTCAAAACATCAGGGATGGGGGTCGGGGGGTTTTGATCGGTTCCTGATAAAATCTTCCTAATCCTCTCATAAGACTTTTCTTGTGACGCTCCCTGATTAGCTGTTAATTTGCGGTCAATTTTCTATAATCACCCCGAGTTATGTTCTGTTGGCGATAACTTGTTCCCTCTCCATTGCCCCTGAAACACATGATCCCTCCTTCCCCCGCAAAAAATTCCTCCGATCCCGAGGAAAAGTAACGAATGGACCCTCAGCTAAATTATATTAATCAAATTAAATTTCATGTTGAAACATAATTACCCCACGTGTGAAGCTGTTGGTGATGTTGAGGGAGTGCTCCAGGCCAGCTCTTATAGGATAGGAAGACGAATCCCTGTTTCCAAGGGAAATAAAAATTAACAGCCCTAGAAACAAAACGTTAAAACAAAGCATCTTTAGCACGTCTTCCAATTCCCTGTCCTTCCCAGCCTCCTCCTGCGCTTTCTGTATCTCTTCTTGAGTTGGGGGCATGGGAACTGGTTCATTCTCATCCTCATCGACTTCATCAGCATAATACGTTGTCTCTTGTTCCTCATTAACCCAGACTTTACTTTCAAGTTCATTTATCAAATCCTCTTCTTTTACTGGCCGTTTATACAAAATTGAAAAAAAGATAGCTCGCACGACGACATAAAATGACTCCAGGACAAAAATTTGGCCAATGATCGCAATGCCAAACGTCACAAGCCACGACTTTGTTAGTGGGGCAGACCATTTAATTCCAATTGCAATAGCAACGACGAATGATATGAATGGAACAACAAAGCAATGAACTTGATTGGCCTTGCTGAAAATCTCGTTCAATCTGGGCGAAGCCCTCACGTTTGGTTTCTTAATGCTTTCGCCGTCGACGAGATGTTTTGGAAATGGAAGGCTCATCCATATGTTTGGAATTTGATCGGAATTTGTTAAACATGCAGTCCAGGCGACTGACTCCAGCCTACTTTCTTCCTTTTCTTCTTCAGCGAGTTTATCAGATGTCTTAATTTCTTCTATTTCTGAGTTCCAACGAGTCTCCTCTAAACGTTCCGAGCCACAATGCTCTCTTAAAAACCCGTCCTTTAATCTACCTTGAAAAACATGCGAGTTTTCATCCAAAACCTTAAATAGGTCTTCTTCAGCTGATAAATGCCCAAGAATATCAACCAAATCCTCGAGATCATGGGCTTTGTTCGAAGATGCATTTTCATGGGATCCTTCTATTGATTGATTTTCATAGACATCCAAAGCTAAATGGCTGTTTTCGTTATTGAATTGAAGATTTTCTTCGTCTTTAGTCTCGCTTTGCAGTTCTTGATAGTTACTAAATTCCAGGTGGATTCCACTCGTACTGTTATCTGAACTGGATGTGTTTTCATTATCCGTATCAGTATAAGAATCAGGGCATTCACCTTCGTCAGCTTTCATGATCTCATCTAAAAATATGGTGGAGTTTATCTCTTGTAATCTATCTCGAATATATCCTTGCACATTCTTCTCTCCAACTCCCATTGAAGCGTTTTGATGTGAACTTAAGAACAGACTCTGTATCAAAAGACGATAAATAAAAGCAATTCCACAACAGACGAGAGCTCTGTAAACATCGCCTAGGTTCACTTTCCATGGCCCTAGTCTGATTTGTGAATCGCTAAACAATTTCTGTGTTGTAAGAACCATTGCTATTGAGACGAGTTTCATCATTCCAGTCACTGCTAGGCAGCACGACATTTTCTGAAATTTACCAAACGTTTTGCTATTGCTTTTGTAAAGAAGAGAGAGCCAAAGATGCTTTTTCTTTAAATTGTATTCCATTTTACCTTCAAACATGGTTAAAAATTTAAGAAGAATCTTTCTAGGTATGGGTTTCAACTTGCATTCAACTTCCTTCGAGCCCGTGCTGACGTCTAGCCAGCGGTTTGCCGCAAAGTACCATGTGACATTTGTGTTCAAATGACAAACTATGACATCCTCTAAGAACCACGAGGGACGGGGGCCCGAGATGTCATGCCATATATGAATTTCTCGTATTTGGTCTAAAGAGCAGTTAAGTGTCACTAGGAAGGAACTTGTAGATGAAGGTTGAAACATTGGGCGGTCGGGGTCCCGTAAAATGATAGGTTTTGTCTTACGGCGGTTACCGTAAATTCGGCAGAACACATTTGCAGTAGTGGAACTGTGCCGACCAGCTCCTGTGTAGAACATAAGCAGGTAGTACTGTGGAGAGCGGTGAATTGATCTCTGTGGGATGACTGTGACACCACACTATAAAATAAGACAGGCATTTTACGTATTTAACTAAGACCACATTTTCAAACTCGCGCCGTCTTTTTTATCTCATACCATCTTTTTTCTTGTCATGACTTGAAGAGAAAAACAAATTATAACAAAAGTTGAAGGGAAGCTCTGTTAGAAACTTTTGCTTTAACATTCATCCGCTTCATTTAATGTAAGAAAGAGATTTTTACAAAATTTAGACTTTTCTTTTCATAGTCGAATGCTGACACTGAAATATGGAGAAACGCCAGCGAGTTTAGGAATAAGTTGGGTTTAACAGAGAGCATGGAGAGGATTGGTTTAAACTGTCTTTTTGGTTTTGAATGCGGCAGATGATTTAAGAAAATGATCGCTCTTTTCTTAAAATTCTTACCATTTTCTCCTCCCTGCGGTCTTTTTTTCGGGCATAGAATGTTCCCAGAATAAGGAGCACTGTGGTTGTCGTTACGACCCCAAGAAAAACAAACATCATTTCATTCTCAGATTTCTCTCGAGGTTCCTCCAGCTCCATACCTAAAGTTTCATTTGTTGTGGTATTCATGACGTGTGACTTTGTATCGTCAGACCTGGAAACGCGCGGCAACAACGTAGAAAAAAATCAATTATATGTTTGTGTGTATACTTAATTAACCATTCCCGCAATGGGGCCATTCAGAGCCAATACGAACAAACTGAGAACAGACATTGTGATGTGGTGTTTCAAAATCTCAAATGGCCATAGGCAGAACAGTTGGCGAGAGAATATGGGTTGGCTATATACAAAGCGGAGCCAAGGCTCGAGTTAAACTCGGGATAATGGAGAGCAAATCCATTGAGTAGTGAAGTGGAGGGCTAGCTTACTTGTAGCCGTACCCTCCCTCCCCCCCAAGGTGATGAGAAAGCGAGGGAACGTCAACGAAAACCTGACACTAATGATATTCTATGACTTCACACTTTTGAAGAAAATATAGAATGATTTTTCATTGGTTAACCCCTTTTGCCGATTCTTTCGTGAATTCTGATTGGTTAGAGTTGGTAATTTTCTTTCATACCAACGAACAAGATGGTGAACAAAATTCTTTCATGGTCAACATCTCAGACAACAGCGACCAATGACGAGTTTTTAAGGCAAGTTTGCGCAACTTTTGGGATATAGGAATTTCAAGAAAAACAGTAGAAAGCCATAGATATATTTTAAGAAGGTAACGATGTCTCCGTTTCGTTACCAATCGGCTACGGAAAATCTTTAATAAATAAAACAGCGTCAGTGATCGATCGCCTCTCTTCTCTAGAGGAAACTAGTCACTATATTTATTGTGCTGCCCGTTAAAGCTCTCATAGGAGACCAGGACCACTACGCTTAAGCCGGTGGAGGGCTTGAATCTTAGACTACCAGATTACTTCACCAGCGCCCTAGGCACTTGGCCATACTGGTTCATCCTGCAGTACTCATGGAAATCAAGAGAACCTAACGAGACATGTTCTCTTGTGGTGGTATAATGGAACATATTGGGGTTCTAATTAATAGACAGATAGAAAACAATCCTTTGTAATCGATCAAGCTGCGTTTAAACTGACAAAATTTCTTCGATTAATGCACCAATGCAGGAAAATGTTTTGTCATATACATTGCAAAAAGCTAACGTGTCCACGAAAGTTGGGACAGAAAATCAGCTCCTGAATTTCCCTACACCCTTAGGCAGGTGCCCTAATCAGGATGACTAACACCAGAAATGTCGTCCCTCATAACTTGTTCTTGACGATTTTATTTATTCCAAACCTGACATCTAGTATTTGGGCAGGGATGTTGTCTTACAAGGCAAAACTTGTTTTTTTTTCCATGGCAATGTTTAAAACGTGGCTAAGTTAAAAAAAAGCAACAACTATAAAATAAACAAAGAGAACAAACAATTTTGCCCCCTGTAAAAATATAAACGAAAGTTTTTCTTTTCTCGTTGGGCAGGTTGTTCAATTGCAAATTAAATTTGAAATGAATATCGCTAAGGCATAAAAATTATGTTATGACCTGTTAATTTCCTCGACTGCGCTTCTTCCGTGGTTGACAAGTTACTTTCATTTTTGTCTTCATGACAACTGAATGATTGATTTTTGTCAATCATCAATGCATGTATGCCTCAGGTTTAGCTTGCCTCTTGCCTTTTCAGCGTAATAAAAATATAGAGATAAAACAGCCAATCATTTATTGTCGATGGGAAATACTCACAACGCTAGTTAAAAGACAGGCGAACATAAAACGGCAAATTTTGGAGACGCAGATATTCTAACCGAGCAGGCATTTGGTTGAAGCTTAAGGAGCTGTTTTCTCAAAACGGTGTCAGCTCTTTATTGTCGGTAAAAGAAATTTTTTGAAAAAATGCCGTAAGCCATTAACTTTTCTTCATCATTAATTCAATCGTAATCGAAACACAGTCTGGTAGAGTCCGAAACTGCCCAAGAATTAGTAAAATTACACCGTTCGTTTGCAAATTACATGAGATTCGCTTGGCCTTTCGTTAGAGCGAAGGTGTACATCACTGACAAGTTCGCTAATGGTATGTCTCAACACGTACATTCATTTTTAAAAAGTACTTGCTTTCCAGCGAAATCCCTCAGAAATTAAGCTTAAAGTTATATTATTTTTCGTAGTTGTCAAACTTTTGTTTTGGTGAAGGAAACAAATTCAAAATCATGTTCGCCGGAATTCAGTGTGTTTGTGTTATCTAAATGCTTCTCTGTAAGCTTATTCATTGTGAGAGAAAAGTCGTGTAAAAGAGAGAAACATTTAAAATTTTTTTACCCGACCATTCTCATTTGGATTTAAAATTAAAGTTATTTTCATTTGGCATTGCCAATCTTTTGGCATATACCAGTGTTTTGACAGTGTACTGCAACGGAATAGTGAGAAAGAAATACAGCGCATTCTAGCGTGTTTTATCGCCTGACCTGTTAAAACCAGTCCTGCTGATACCAACGTAATTTATCAGTAGCAATTAACTTACAGTACGCAGAAAACAAAAACCCAACGCTTCTGATCCCGTGTTATTTTTAACTACGCAACTACTGGTTGAGTATTACAAAATTACATCCTACATCGTTGTTGGCGATGTTACTACTGAATGTTGCGTCGTGTTAATTTTTCAATTGCCGCCTTGCAGCTGATCTGCCTTTATAAAAGGTGCGATGCACAAATAATTTTTTTTAGAAAGGTACTAAGCTTTTCTCTTAAACAATGAATTTAAGCATATCAAGCCAGGGGCAGCTTACCTTACTTGAAGGGACATTCGTGTCTTTGTTTTCAATTCTCATTAATTTTTGTGTCGTTATCCACGAACCTGGAAGAATTACAGGGTCTGCACGACAAAACCATTCACTCCACGGGGTGAATTGGAAAACCAGCCAAAACTAGAGTGAGCGTCAGTCAATACTTGGCATGCGGTACTGTTTACAAATTTGTCACCTGTGGCTAATTTGAATCACTCAAGAACGCACCACAAAAAAATTTATAACTTCTCAAACACTTGAACATGTAAGGCTCAGCGCTGAGAATACAGTCTAATCGAAACTTTGTTTGGGTTTTGCTCATATTAAGAGAATGTCAGTCAGCTTTGAAGAATACGTATTTCTTTTCCCATCCCCAAACCTCCTTGGTCTGGATACTATCCATATGGCAACTTATTTTAAGAAAACTTGTTTGAAATGTTGTTTGAGGCAAACTTTCATTCCGCAAGTCTCGTATGGTTCTTGTATGATTTTTAAGAAATATCTGACACGGTCAAAATATAAGGAATTGAAGAAAAATTGAAAATCTAAAAACTTTCCACGACACGAAAGGATTCCAAGATTCAATACATTTAAACGCTTGCTTTTACTTGAGGAGGAGAAGTTTCTGATTAAAAAAAAATCGACCTAGCTGTCTATAGATTTAGCAAGAAATTAGAAAAAAATACGCCTGGTCTACAGCTGTGAAAACATTTCGTTTCGATTATATTTCGATTACGACTTGGCAAAACTCATTTTTATTGCCGATGGTAACAACATCCTGTCATTCGTATGGCTTATGCGGTTGACTTCCTTAATGAAATATTCATCCCATGACAATGGCTAGGTTTACCATATAGTTACTATCGAATTGATTGGTGATAAAATTAAAAGATGTGAGCCTTAAATTCAAATTTAGATATGTATACAACAAATAGCTAAATCACCCACGCGAGGGATATTTAACAAGTTGTAATTTGACACTGATTTTGTAAGGTAATCAATGAATTGGTGTAGTTAAGTTTAACGAAACTTTCTCCGTTTTTTTATTTACTTTTTGGAAAAAAAGCGACACATTGAACCAAAACCTCAAATTTCAATATAGGATTCTACAGAATAGTCTTTTAATGATATTTCAGTGGGAATGCAGAAATGCCAAGTTATTCGTCATGTCATTTGACGAGACATCTGTTTATTATCACTGAGTCGGCAACGCGTTTTTGTTTTCCTGTCTTATCCCACGCCGATGTAATTTAAATCAAATTTGGTCTTCAGGGGTCGGGTGCTTAATCACAGCTCCTCGTTAAGTGCATGTATTGCTTGTATTTTCGTTCAAAGTGTCAGCAATGTAAATCATTAATCAGTTCACATTTTGTTAAGGTATTGGAATGAATAAACGAAAGTAGGAAGGAAGTTAGGAAGGAGTAGAGGAGTGGATACCACCCCTGAAGTTTCCACACTAAAATGATATTAGCGAAGGGACTGAATAGAAACACTATAAAATCAATCAGAACAGCTTCAAACTTTCTATTCGTAGAAACTTGCAAGCATTTTACCATAAATACCGCAATCTGATTGGTTATGCTACTCGTTGTCTATTTCGTGATAGACTTTGAGTGAAGCGAGTACTCTAACGGTGTGTAGTTGTAAACAGAGTGAGATTGAAATAAGAACCTGTCTCGTTAATTTAGTTTAACCTGTTCTAGGCATTCACTTCGTAAAACGAAGCGCGATAGCAATTGGAAAAAACGATAAAAAACGAGAGAGACTTGGGTCGGGTCGCGACTCGACCCAAACCGCTTTCGTCTATCATGCGTTTGACATCTCGAACTCAAAATCTTCTTGTTAGATAGATGTTAAAATCCTACAAATCATTTAAAAAATGTACAATATAAATAGGATAAACTTGAATAGGATAAAATAAGACTTAAGTGAGATAAAAGTAAGACGAGATAACGAACAAAATGAGTACAGTAAACTGAAGAGTGTGTTTTGTAATTTTATGAATTTATTTATAGCTATCGGTGAAAGCTTTATATTAATGCCTACAGCCACTAAATGAAGTATTCCTGCTTTTGCTTTGATAAATTTTTCCTTCGTAACCTGTCAATGAGGCTGCGTGGTTCATAAATCCGAAGATGAAATTTTTTATTTACTGAAGAAATGAATGCAAGCAGTATAGAACTTTCATGGAGAGAATAAAAGGCAAAACGTAGCCATTAACTTGTAAGCAGAACATGGGATCTTTCACATAATGGCTTTGAGATGGGGTTAACCACTGCCTTTCATTCCTGTCTTCATGATGTTTTAGTAATTATTAGATAATCCCTTTCTTTTGCCAAAGGTACTTGAATGAAGAATGAAAATAGAAATACAGCTGTTTGTTCTAGTGAACGATGTTTGGATTCATGTCTCCTTGTGTTTCTTGCGGCGCGCGCTTAAAAGAAAAAGTTTTGTCAACAGGTGTAGTCAGGTTTCCTCCGCATCAAGAAAATCTGTGATTTTCACGAATTCAAAATCATCTTCATTGGTTGTTTGTTGTTCAGCTGAAAATTTCAGAGCAAATTGTTTGAGTTCGGCTTAGTCCTGGCGTCCCTAAGTTCTTCAAATCTACACGAATAAGGCGATCTCTGTTTAGAATAACGTAAGCTTTCGGCCACAATTTGAATCCTTCAAAACTCAGATATAAATGTTAGAGACAACAAACATAAACGCAAAATTAAAACGTAAAAAGAAAAGCTAAAATAATACGCAATTATTTTTGACAGGAAAGAGTAGAAGACTTCAGGGCACATAAATTATTTACCACACAATAATGAGAGCATTAGGGAACATTATTCCTGCCAAGAAAATTATGCTAATTTAGCTCGAACATTCTACTGTCTTTGGGGGCGGGTAAGCAATGTCAAAGGAAACCACGGTAGTTTCAAGCAATATGGAACTCTTTCAAGTTAAAACTTAAAACTTCAGAGTTTAAATTCTTCTTCTTTCGCAGATGGACTGGTCAATCTTTTGTACCTTTTATTCCGAACATTTTGCCTTTCAAGCTTTAAGTCACATGATAATACAGTTCTTTTCATATTAACATGATAATAAAGTTGTTTTCATATTAATATAAGTTAAGACTGATAATTGCGAACTACATTTGTTAAAGAAAGAGCCTTTACTTGTGCTTTGCTTCAAATCTTCCGTATTTTTGTTAGCAAGGCGCCTCTCAAGTTACCTCCGCCATCAAATTTTAAGGTTTTCGCAAAATTGCTGGAGAGGGTGACCAGTCAGGGGAAAAAATGTCGTACACTTGTTTTCCTCACCCCCAACCAAGCTAAGATGGAGAGATTTGAGATCACAGCTTTGTTTTTTCCTTTTCTTATCTGGAAAAGAAAACGGATATTTCTGAAAACACTGAATCGTTTTTTCCTGCACAGCTTCTTTTTCGGGACAATTGCTGCCTTGTTATGCTCTCGTCCAAGAAAGAATTGGCAATAAATAAATTGTTTGTTTTTCAGTGGGGAAAGAAAACTTTTCTTGGGGTTCCAAAACAAAAGTGGCGAAGGGTTCTTACTCATAAGTTTTTTGCCTTATCCGGGCTGCAGAATTGTAACCGAAAGCTTAGTTTAATCCAAATTTTTTTCAGGGCTGGAATAAAAACTAAATACTTATTATTTGCTTAGTTCAATCCAAATTTTTTTCCAGGGCTGGAATAAATACTAATTACTTATTATTTGCCTTATGGCTGCAATTCGATTTTCGTTTGAGGAATGCTTCTTACATGCCACTGAAAAGAGATGTTCATAATTGAAGAAGTACATTGTATCTGCCAGCTTGAGAGCCTACGTCCTCCGGTTGCTTAGTTGCACTATTTTGATTAATTTTTTTCACCTCAATCCGACATTTACTACTTTACACAACGACAACGCATTAATTATCTTTGTTGACAATATGGTAGGTACTCATTTATTGCAGACGAATAATGAAAATGCGTTGAACACACCTGCTCTATTTTAGAAGCCTCAATGGGCGACAAGTTTCTACTCTGATGCTTTCAACACATCGATTTAAAGATGTGTGTTACAATTTTACAGTTTAAGTTTGACAAATCGTCTAAGAATCTTCTCTATCTTTATGTTTTACTTGCCAACACGTTAATATCATGCTGTTGTTCTGCTGGTAAGTTCTATTTTTCCGCTTTTCACATCGCTGATAATTAAAGCGCGTAATGTTCAACATCAACCCGACATTTTTTTTTTTAAATATGTAAACCAGTGAATAAGAGCTCTGTAAGATAAAAGTCAATAATGCCTTCCATTTGCACTTAGAGTTGTTTCGGTGATCCCATTATTTTTCCTTGGTTCACTTACTTCAGTAAGCTTTCCAATGTTTCATATTACGCGGCGACATATTTGGCAGGTCAACTTTAACATATCTCGATGTAGCGTCATGAATTTACCTTGTTTCCTTTACACTCACGAAAAAACGCCCTTAGAAGCTTTCTAGTTCTTCACATAGTTTCTGCTTTTGTATAATTAATTATTAGGGCAAGGAAAGAAACTTGTAGGACTCACAACTAAACTCTAGATTTACTGTTATTTTCAGGCGTGTGCTCAAGTTGTTTTTGTCCAATTTTCTCGGTTGTTTGCTTAAAGGTAGTCGGCTTTTAAAATCAGTTCACCTTCAGTTCAATTCGCGTTCAATCGTTTTTAATATCATCCCTGACGATATTTACACTGAAACGTCCTTGCACTTATCAAAAGGAATTGCTTTTTAGTTCTGTTCGTTTTAAAATACGATTTCTTCTAAATTTTGCCATTGCGTATTTTAATTTGCCCTGGAAAGAAAAATCTTTCTATGAAAAATTTACCCGGTTTTCTCTTCGGTGAAAAGTGTTTGGAAAGATAGAAATTAACGCGCATATCATTGATCTAATTTGTTGGACAAGCTTTGCTGTCTCCCTTTTTCTTTTTGTTTCAGAAACCTTTAAGATAATAATAAAAGCAAAACTTTCAGTTCACGCATGTTTGAATTTTATACTTTTTTCCCCGAAAAATGGGTGGAAATAGCAGAACGCATGTTGTTCATTCTATAAAGTCAATAACTATCTCTCTCCCGAAAAGGTTGCCTATGATACAACAAATCTGAATGACAATGGCAAAAAAGGATTTTAAATCTTTATCACAATAAATTCATGGGTGGGAGGGGGGGGGAGGGGAAACGACTTCTCGATGTGACCGTTACATTGCAGCTTACTCCTGAGTATTTTGTTAGTTTCTTAGACAGTGCCTAAACTCATTGACAACCCTGAGATTGAAAAGAACGAATTTGAAATAAAATAGGTAAATTTTTAAAAATATAAAAACTATAACATCGCTCCGTCAGAATTTTGGTACTTTTGGCTTTCAGTTCCTTTTACAGATGACGAATTTCGCAGCATCGTATTTAAGGAATCAGTAACAAACACGGCAATGAGAAATCACGTGATCAGGAACACTGAGGTGACTAATGAAGGGAGCTGCAGAGTGATGTGTTATATGGAGCCTAATTGTGTGTCCATCAATGTGGGTCATTTGGAAGGAGGAAAACTCATATGCGAGTTGAACAACGCCACGGATGAAGACCAATTTGTCAAATTTCTTGAGAACAAACCAAGTTTCACCTATTCAGCCATAATCGAGGTATTGCTTGGCATAGTACCATGTGTATTTCGTCAGAATTAGTGAGGAGTCTGATCTTTCTTTAAACTTAAAAGTATTGTGTTTCTTTTCTTAACAGAATCCATGCAGCAACAACCCATGTGCAAACAGTGGCACCTGTCAGGCTGGATTCACCAGTAAAGGTTTTCGTTGTCTCTGTCGACCTAGATTCACCGGGGAAAACTGCCAATTTAAAGGTAAAAATGGTAATGCTCTATCACCAACGGTAAATGTCGTGAAAGTTATTCAATTGTTTGGCCAAACAATGACACCCCATATGAATCACCAGAAATCTTTGCATTTAGATTGTATCAGTCGAAGCGAAAGCGAGAGAAGGAAACTGAGATTAACAATCAAAAGTTCCCAAAAGTGTGCAAGCGAAAGGTTCTGTGTTACCATGAAAATTGATTAATCAATTAACATAATCAATTAAAAGGGGCACAAAAGTGAAGCATTAGGTTCACAACCTGGTTAGTTTGGGGAGAAAATTCCTAGTGGAGAGCAAAGTTATACTTAAAGAACTCATCATTACTGTTTTTCCTTCGCAGTCAAACGAAATTGTGCTGAAATCTACAAATCCGGTCAAACAACTGATGGTGTGTACACCATTAAACCTGATAACATGTCTATCTTTGAGGTATTCTGTGACCAAACAACAGCTGGTGGAGGATGGACAGTGTTCCAGAAGAGACTGGACGGCTCGGTTGATTTTTACCGCCACTGGAACGACTACAAGCACGGCTTTGGTGACCTAAGTGGGGAGTTTTGGCTCGGACTGGACAAGATTCACCTCCTGACCTCATACAGTCACAACATGCTGCGTGTGGACTTAGGAGACTTTGGTGGGAACACTGCTTTCGCTGAATATAACAGCGTTGTTGTTATGAGTGAGGAAGACAAGTACAAGCTGATCATTGGTCCTTACTCAGGTAAAACAGCAGTTTCCTTATTCATTCTGTAAGAGGGGGATTGGTTTAGGGATTAATTATGGTAATAGGACCGAGTGGCGTCCAAGTCGGTCTGTAATCATATGAATGATTGACAAAATCAGACAACTGCGAAGCGGGAGTCCGATTTGTGAATCACAAGTATGATTACAGACTGAATTAGAATCCACTCAGTCCTATTACCAATTAATCAAAACTATGACAAAATTTGAGAAAAAAAAACTAGATATCTGGTATACGTTAACTAGGCGAGATGCGAGATAACAGTGCGCGCACATGACTCCTTCTGTCCACTTACACAGGCATGACGCGTTAGCTGTCCCTTTAACTGTCCTATTACCCTATCCAATTACAAGCATGACGTGCACACTGCCCTGTTATTGCTCAAATCGGGCTGGTGATAGCCCATTACGTTCGAGAATTTTGCTATAGTTTTGATTATTAAGAGTACTGAACGTCTCCGAAAAAAACCAAAAAAAAAACCAGAAATAACATATTGTCTCAACCATACCGATGTGCAATTTCGACAACGCATTATTTAAAGGTATTCACTGATCAATGATGCCCAGTGAGGCCAATACAATTTTTTTATAGTAGTAGTCACATTTCACGGCCCAGCCTCTTCTTCAAACTTTCAAGCACACTTTGAGAAACAAGTTGATGAGCGACCACTGGAAGTGTAGTCGTCATCGATTTCATTATTATTATCAATTTCATTGTCATTTTCACTGATATTTTTATCATAATAATTTATACCATCATCAATATTGATGTAATTATTATTTTTGAAAATCTTTTTTATGCATTTCACATCTCTTTGCGTTTCTCGAAGATGCATCTTCGCACTCAAATCGAGTTTTTTTTTATTACATATCATTATTGCTAAAATTAATCTTTTTAAGGTTTTCCTTGAAATTAACACTTTACTGAATTATTTTTCAATTCGAATGGTGTTGTTTAGATAGTAGGTGAAATCTAAATGAATCATTTTCAGGAACTGCTGGTGATTCTCTCGCTTATCATCGTGACCTGCCATGGAGCACTCACGATCAAGATAATGATGAATTCGCGGAAAATTGCGCCAAGACGAATCACGGAGCCTGGTGGTATCGCAGTTGCTATGCCTCCAACCTAAATGGCCTCTATTATCGAGAACAGCACTCTTCCGAAGACGGAGTGGTCTGGTATCACTGGAGGAGTAATTTAGTGTCTCTGAAAAGAACAGAGATGAAAATAAGGCCAACGGATTTCTGAATTTCAAGTCTGAATTTGCAGGTTATACAACTTCAGGGTATACCACGTCTACTGAGCAGATTTCAGTTTTTCTCGTTTGATTGTTTGTTTGTCGGTTTCGCTTGTTAAGCTTAAGATTGTCACGCACATGCGCATCAATAGTTTTAAAGATTTGTAGCACTCGAGTAGGTTTCTACAGTGGATAATTTCTTCTCTAGGTCATTTCAGATCCGATTTAAAAATCCTAAAGTACGTGAGATGGATAAGGATTTTAATTGAGCTATTTTCGAAATTAAAACAGATCGTACCATCGGAAAGATTATTCAATCATCAGCAGTGAGGGATTTTTTTTACTTTAAACTCTCTAATGTATTACAATGGACACATTTGTGCATCTTTATGTTCAAAGGGATGATGCTTCCATTTCCTTTGTCTCCTTGATCATGGGAGCCATTTTGTTAAAAGACAAAATTGCTTTTAATGGAACGTTTCTACGTTTACCATTTAAAAAATGTAACTTAGAAGTTGCTCTTTTCTTGTGGTGTTGGGAGTTAAAGGGAAACGTGTTTTATTTGCTTATCACACTCCGCGAATGGGAAAATATATGTTAAGCGTCTCTTTCTGTCATAAAATAGTGTATTTTTTAACTCATACATTACTTAACGCTACTTCATATACTTCCGGTTCCCCTTTCTTATCGTAAATTCGGAGTGGAGAAATTGTTCTATTATTTTGACATTTGCCTTTTTCAGCGAGTTCCGTTTAATGATTGTGGATATATGAAAATCATATATGTGCACCGCGGTGAAGAAACGAATATAAGAGATCCTCGCAGCTATAAATACTACTGAACTAGTAGTTGAAATAAGACCTGAAAAAAATTCAGGCCCGCACGGGATTTGAACCCATGACCTCTGCGGTGCACCGCTCTACCAACTGAGCTAACAAGCCAACTGGGAGCTGGTCAATATGTTGGGTCTAAATAAACTATCCAGGCGATAATTAATAGGTAGGAAGTGTGGAAGGGTGATTAGGGCCCTGAGCCTGTAATCCGGTAGTCCAGAGTTCAAGTTCTCCACTCTGCTACTTACTGGATTTTCTCTCGGTTCCCTTGAGTTCGACTCCTTAACTGCACTTTGTATATTGACAACTCGTCTACTCCAGCCAGTTGCAATTTTGATAGAAAATTTCTGTTTATAATATTTGTTTGTCCTACAAGTTTGTTGTTGTTTGTATTTGGCCCTGAAAGGCCCTATTGGGGGAGTGATAAATTAATGCAAATTATTATTATCATTATTGTTATTATTATAATTAATAATTCTTTTTTCGATATAAATATATACTAAAAATATTGACTAAAATTATGATGAAATCCTTGAAAAAATAGAAAAATACATTAAAATGTCTAATAAAAATCTAAGAAAAACCAACGGATACACGTATCAGGTGTCAGCACTTCCCTGTTTATTTCCTGATGTATAATAATAATTATCATTATTATTATAATGGTGAAATGCACAATAAAAACATGAAACGTACTGTATTCCAATAGAAAGTGGTCTCTGTTTATTCTCTTAATGGGGCTTTGTCACGTTTTGTACACCTTTTAAAACAGACTAGGCCTGAAAACAAACTCAAAATTAATGATTTTAACTTCATCATTAGTTATAGGTGTATATCTCGGCCTTTCTTGACTGAGCCTGCTCCTTTTTGGTTCAATGTTGGCTCTTGGGTCTCATTGTACGTTAGGATTCATATTGCAATATTTGGAGCTCACAACACTAAACACGTGCTCGCCATTTTTTAATGTCAACAGTATGTACTTACATTCCCTAAATGCAAGGGGTATGGATTCTAATATATTACACTTATGTATCAGTGCATGTTAGGGGTGTAGTCAGCTTATATATATTTCCTGGGCCTACAATTTTTTACTGCCCTCTCGACTTTTGTAATATAACTCTTGCAAATGTTGAAACAAGAATTGAACTTACTTAGGGAGCAGGTCTACAAAAAGTTGTTGAAGGTGGCTACGCCCCTGCAAGTGTTTTTGATTTTTTTGTAATTCCTTCCCGCTCCATTTGAAATACACACAACACGGAAACACGCTGATTTTGTAAGGTCTCGCTCATTCCATCTCACTCGGCCCTCATACAAGGATTTTTGTCCACTATTGTCCATTAAAGTGCGCGTAGGGCAATTGGTATTATCATACATTAGACATGTTAGACTATCAAAACTCTGATTAGTCGACAGCATTCAGTCTTTATACAACAGCGTCTGAAGTTGACATGGTAAATTCAATGTCTGCAGCGGATATTGCATTTACTGTGTCAAGTTCTAAAACTCATTAATAATTCATAGTGTGATAATGAATAAAAAAAAAATGGCCAAAAATGAAAACAGAGATGAAAACCACACTTTTTTCGGATCACATATCAAACCACGCGAGGTTTTCATTTGTATTCTCAATGGACTTCAAAGATTTTTAGTTTCCAAGTACCTCATCCTTATGGTATCCTCAAAGTTTTGCAAACTCAGATAGAAAAAATGTACGATAAAAAGTTTATTAAATTCAGTATTCAAATGATATCACGAATTCCCAAACCTAGTATTTTTGTTATCTGCGTCAGCTTTCGGCTTCGGCAAGATTATCCGATGATTGCTTTATGTTATGAAACCCACTCTGTTGCGTGAAGCACCCATATTGATGTTTCATCTGGCTGGGAATTAAAGGGAAACGAAAATGCGTAGCCCGTATTAAAAAGGAGCCTTCATTGTGCTCTGTTCTGTTGTAAATCATCTAGGAAGCAGCTGAAGCACTCAAGAAGTGGGGAGAAACACTCGACTACTTCTTTCGTGACTGTGCTCTGTTCTGTTATAAAGCACGCAGGAAGCGGTTCGAGCACGAAATAAGTGTAGGAAGAAATACAAGATACAGTTGAGTGTTTCTCCCCATTTCTTGAGTGCTCTAGCCGCTTCCTAAGTGCTTTATAACAGAACAGAGCACAGCCAAGGCTTCTCTATTTGTTTTATAATAAAGAATCCGTTAAATTGTCATCGCTTTACTTTCAATTTTCAAAACAAAGTTTATTTTCAAAGCAAGCGACAGTGTCGTTAGCATGCTCCATACTCTCATAAAGCACGCTACAATAAGCCAATTAGAATCCCTGTCGGAATGGTTCAAATAATCTGATTAGCTGTACAAGACTTAAGTTGTCAAAAATGTCAAACCATCAAAGTTAAAAAACCATCAAAGTTCACATTCTGCAGTAGTTTACAAACTTAACAGTTCGGCAGGTCGAATTTAACATGATGCTTTTTAGACTCTAATACAGAATCTGAAAGTGATATGTTCAGTGAAATCCGGCCGAATTGTGACTTATAATTATAACAACACGCAAGTTTTTTCAAGTGACAATCAGAAAAAAAGCTGTTCAAGCATATGTTTTATGAATGAACGACAGCTGAATTTACTGAAACATGAAGGTTTCTCGGGATGAAAGCGCCGTAAAACTCGACTGACTGCAGTGACTGATGTGGCCTTCCATTCAACACATCGGAAAGGATATCAGAGCAAGCTCCTAGTTCTTCTCTCGAAGGGCGACCTATGTAATTTGTGAGGCTTACTTGACTGCGATGACTGGAGATCGTCATGATGAGCTAGCCGCGTTGGACCACAGTATGATCGCGGTCGCTCTAACACTGTCATGATTAGTATGCATTTTAACAGTTATGCTAGTTCGGCTATATTTTTCATCATTCCTGTTTTGTTCTCTTTTGTTTTTCAACACGAAACTATATATACTACGCGAGTGTTAGCTGTGTTTGATTTTTATTATCGTACGTAAGCTTGCAATCTGAACTGAGTGTGAAAACCTTAAGAACTCGGACTGTTCATTTCGTTTTCTCTTTGAGGATTTTCGTCTCTGCTCACGTTATAATAACGTCGATTACGGCGCCTGGCATGTTCACGAGCCTTTGTTTGGTTCTTCTGTTGCTATTTGCCGACTCGCCTGTTCCGAAATTTCGCTTTCAATTAAAGGAAAAAAATTAGAGAAAAGTCCCGGAAAAGGTCGGACATAGAACATTTTGGTAGATGGCCTCACAGCTTTAGCTCGGCTCTCTGCTCTATTTATCAAATAGATTCCAAGTTGCCGTGCGTCTGTTCAGTAATAGATCACAGATGACTTCAAAATGTGGTAAGAACAAAAAAGTGGTATAAGAGTGGTATAAAAATAAAGAAAATATTCTGATGCATCTAAAATTCAGTTTTACAGGTTACTTTGCAATATTATCCGTCCTCTGCGATGTTCCTTAGTAAAGGATTCTGAACTTGATTAATAAATAGATTGTTCAATGGGGTAAGAAATTTAATTACTCAATAACTTAAACGACATATTACATATATAAGGAAAAAGTGACTTTTTTTATCGAATGCTTGCACTCTTACCGACGACAATTGTAGATAAAGTTTGAAACCTGATAAAACTCTGGAGTATTCATTATCTTAAGCTGTCTTTTAATTCTTGTGCGTGACTTTTGAATTGTTTAAGCTGTCAATAATTGATATGTTTCCTCAAGATGTTCTGCAATGCTAGAAATTTCAAATTGAGGTAAATTTATAATGTGTTATTTCTTGCCTAAGGAAAAACTCTGTGTTAACTTATCATCAAGATTTTCTTCCTTTAACAGATGATGAAAATTAGAACATCATTTTAAAGAATCTAATTCCAAACATGGCACTCAAAAATTACGTTATCAAGCGTACTAAGATGCTTAATGAAGGGAGCTGCAGAGTGATGTGTTATATGGAGCCTAACTGTGTGTCCATCAATTTAGAGGACCTTTAGAGGGAGGGAAACATATGTGCGAATCAAACAACATTTCAGATGAAAGTCAGTTCAGCGGCTTCTTCCTTGAGGATAGCTGTCTTATATCTTTCTGGCCATCGAGGTAAGACTTGCATCGTACCGTTTTTTATGTCGGTAGGTCTTTATCGATCTTTGATTTGCACCCTATCTCCTTTGTTTTCTACCGCAACAGAATCCCTGCAGCAGCAGCAGCCCTTGTTTGAGGAATGGCACCTGTCAAGCTGAAACCAGTAAAGGTTTTCGCTGTCTCTGTCGCACAGGATTTACTGGAGAGAGTTGTTGGTTAGGTACCTATAAAACATTTTCTTTTCGTTGCTTCGATTAAATAATTTCAAAATATCTACTTGAGAAATTGTGATTTTCTTATGCATGCTAACTTAGTTTCTTATACTCTTGTCTTTACATGTTTTTGTTGTATCAGTTTGCAGAAATTGTGCCGAAATTTTCAAGTCCGGAGGAAAAAGAGACGGCTTTTACGCCATTAGACCAGATGGTTTGTCCTCCTTTGATGTATTCTGTGACCAAACAAAAGCCGGTGGAGGACGGACGATGTTTCAAAAGAGATTTGAGGGTTCGGTTGATTTCTACCTCAGCTGGAACGACTACAAATATGGCTTTGGCGACGTGAATGGTGAATTTTGGTTGGGACTGGAGAAGATTCACGCCCTGACCCCAGATGACAACAACATGCTGCGTGTAGACTTGGAAGACTTTGGAGGGAATACTCGATATTCTGAGTATAACATGTTTGGTGTCACGAGTGAGAATGACAAGTGCAAGCTCAACCTTGGCTCATACTCGTGTAATATAATGAAGTTTTCACCACCAACAACCCACAAACGAATTATTAACGTTATTGGCATAACCAAGGAGTTGAACAGAACGACTCTACCTTCTCCATGTAAACGTTTCTGTTTGCTTCAACTATTAGTGAGTGAGGAGAGCGCAAAGTAAATGGTTACACATAAGGGTTGAACTGAATCAATCTCCGTTAAGAATAGGTTTTTTTTCTTGGGATCTTCCCCATCAGGTTCTAAGGTATTGTGCTGAGGTATATTGACTGGTATAATCCATCAAATATCTTTGCACGCGCGATTGGTCGAAACGCTTCATGTGACCGAATATACTCCAAGTGATATTCCCCAATTTTCAAAGTTGTTCGAAGGCTGTTTAGCGCTAACCCAGGGTTAAAATTTTGTTCAAGTTTCTTTATCCTTTTGTTTGAAAGTCTTTCTCTAATAATTTTTTCTCTTCTTTGAAGGGCATCCAGTCATCATATTGTGGACAAAAATAATTGTATTGAATTTCTTTTAGAGCTTTCAGATCTTAAGCTAGATATCACACTAACCCTGAGTGATCTCAACCAGGCTTTGAACAACCAGGCCTAATAAAACAATATCCAACTCGTTATTGTTGCACGGACTGCAAACATTGACTTACTACCTTTAATTCGAAAAAATTAATCATCGGTATGTGGATGAGAGTTCTCGTTGAACTACATCAGATTTCGTGCAAAGTAGAAATTCTGATATACCTAATAGACGCCAAAACCTTAAGACACGTCAGTGCGCGAGCACTCAAAAGGGCCTGCATAAATCCCTGTAAATTAAGCGTCTAAATCAGAGAAGGTTTACAATAGAGAAGAGATCAGTCCAGTTAAAAAAAGTATCGTTGGATAAATTGCTCATGCTCCCATTCTGTTATCTGCTGTCGAAAACTTAAGGCATGACTATCTCCATGGTACAACACATTTAACCCAACTGTTGTAGAGGGGTTTGCAACATAATTTAGCGAGTAGAACCAGTCTCCAGAAACGGAAGTGCATGTTTGTCTTGGTTGGGAAGGCCTGGTACAAAGGTACGCTTGGGAAACGGTCTCACAAATCTAGACCGAGACGCTTCAGAAATACTATTTAAGCATTCCTTGAGGTGTTCAGCATCAGTTTAAGGTTACTTCCCACCCTCAGAAGCCGAAAAATCGATTTTTCTTTTATTTGACTAAACTGAATTCAAACATTCAACCTAACGTTTCCATAAAGAAATATCTGAAGTCTTAAAACGCACCCGAGTTATGTAGAAAAACGTATTTTCAAGTAAAAGTTAATAAATCAGGAAGGTGTCGGACCTGGGCGAGTCCCTTGGGGGAACTTCTGCGGCAACCGCTCATGTTGGGGCTCGATTTTCATCTTATTTCTATATTTTTTGATATCGCACACTTCACAAAATTTAAACGTGGAAGCTCTTTGTTCATGGAAAAATCTTTGCTCGTGGAAAAATCAAAAGCGGAAGAAACTCTTTGGGAAAATATAAGAAAAAAAAAAACAGGCCTTAAGAAGAAAGAAAGGGTGCCATTCTGTCAAGAAAAGAAAAAAAAATCCCTTTGTGGAAGTGACTGGTACTGGCGGAGCCCACGCTGGCGTCCAGATTTCGAACAAAGAAGTCGCCGTCAAACCCAAATTTGCTATACATGGTGGTCATTATTGTGTCGTCCTCCTCAACCCTTTACCGAGCGATCGAGATTAAAATAAAGCGTGTCTGCAATGGGTTACTTTTCCCAGGAGATCTTGATCCATCGTCATTGACGCTAGGAGGTTCCGTTGTCCTATTGGTTAGCGGTTTCATGAGGCGAGATAATTCCTGGCGTGGCGCGAGTTCCTTTTGAAAAGTCGCTTAAATTAAATTTTTATCGTAAACTGCATTAATTAAGCTTTCTTCTGATATATAGTTTGCTAGGATTTTAGTGAAAGAAGCGCGCGTACGAATTTTTTCCCGAAGGACACCCGCGAAGGTGGGAAGTAACCTTATAGATCGGCGAGTTGATTCTCATCGCCGATTAAATGGTAAAGGAGAAGAGGTAATAGTAGCCTGCAGTGCAGGCGTCTTGTGAGTGCGAGCTAACGTTATAAGGTCGCGATTCTTTATCCGACCAGCCATGTTTGATTTGGGGTTAGAGTGGACGGTGGGGTTAGGAGGCGGGGGAAGGGCGAGAAGGCGCCTGCTCGAAGAGAAAAAACACCCCCTGGTTAGTTGCGCGTAACTGCATTTCCGGAAATGAACAGGTAAAGTTAAAATTAATCAAGTTAAAAACCGGAAGCTCTCTCTTCCGCCAAAAACAAACACACGTAGAGCCGATTAGTGAAACGGTGAGGCAGTTTTTTTCCAGCCAGAAAAGAAATGGCTTGGACAAATCCTCCTCCGCGATCACAAATATGAACAGATGTTTGCTGCACTCTATATTTTCCAAACAAAATCCTTGAGTATAGCTGCCGTTAATCTATTTAATAATTTTCTTTTTTCTTTCATTTGATCATAGACTATACTTTGAAGCAACAAACAACATCATTTGATGGTTTACCCGCCATGATGCAAACCGGCTTACTCTGGTGAAACGGTGTGGCTATTTTTTTCATCGACAAAAAAAATGGCTTCACCAAAACGTTCTCTGCTGACGCAAATATGATTTGAAATTTGTCGCACTCTTTATCCTCCAAATGACAATCCGCGAGCGTACCTACCGTTAATCTGATCGAAGATGCTTATTCTATTTGATCATCAACAATACATTGAAGCGGACAAACGACAGCTCCGCTCGAAAGTTCCCGTCATAATTTCTTTTATAGGAACCAACACCTGAAATATCAGGCTTTTCCAAAAGCCAGTTGGCAACATGGCTAGTAAATCCTTTCCAGAAACCAGTATAGAAATTGCTTCTTTTTGTCCCGATTTTAATGCGCGAGACATATTAAATTCCGAAAGACACTTAAGTGCTTCCTCGAGAGCGGAATCGAAACTAATAACTTCACAATCAGAGTTTGCCATCATTCTCCTCCTCCTACAAGAGCGAAATGTCAGGATAACACTCAAATGACTTATTTGGCTTGTGATTGACAGCTGGAGCTTAACCGCACCAATCAGGAACTCCATTCCTGGGCGAACGGAGTTTTGCAAAATAGCGATGACTTGGGGTAGGCGTAATATTCACTCCTCCATCCTCGTCCCTCTCCTTATTTTTGATCGTCGACCGCCCCCCTGGTGCCAATTTCTTGCTCTCCCCAGCCTTCTGATGCCATGAAAATCAAAGATGGCGGTCATAGATTTTGTTAAGAAATACTGAGCACACGCTTGCCAAAATTACGCCAGCTCTGCAAACTAAGTTGACGGTTACGAAACAACACTTGGCAAATGTTTGTTCTGATATACGTACAACAGTGTTGTGTTCTGAAAGTCCTTTATGGGTAGGAGAACATTTAATATAGTAATCCAATGAGAGAATTTTTTGCCTTGACGAGAATAGCTTGTCACTGTTTGAAAACTTTTAAATTCTAATAAACAAAGCTTTTCTTTAAAAAACAGCCGCACTAACTGACAGAGTCAAAGCGGCAGACTCGTGAGACTTTCAACTAAAAACTGTTTGACACCCTTACTTAGCAGGGGCATTGACAACGCTTAGAATACTGATTGAATTAATTCATTTAAACCAGATGTTTGAAAAAATTGACCTTCCCAAGGAATCACCTGGTTTTAACTGAGTTTATACAAAATAAGACGCAGCCTGATATCATTGTAAAGAAGGAATCAATAGTCACGTCTAGACCTAAATCCATGACAAACTTTATAGTCTTATTCACTTCTTCTATATACTCTCTTAAAGTGTAGTCTTTCTTCTTTTTTCAGGTACGTCTATAATTTATAACATTTCAAGTTTTTTTCGCTTTGTCTTTTTGTTTTTTACAAAACTGGACCAGATTGATGTTAATTAACTGCGATTGTTCGCAAACGTTTCATACTGTTTTATGTCCAATATTATTTGAAACAGCTCGAGCAGGTATTGAGCTATCAGCTATCTTCAAATAGCTAATAACGGTCAAACTTGAAAGATCATATGATGGTTTTGAATATTTTGCGTATGTGTTTCAGGGAATCGAGAGGTTTGATCAAGAAAAAAGTAGTGAGGAACTCGTCGGTAATTGCCATTATTTCTTCACTTGAGTTAATGTTTGGCTTTATTTTAATTATGTAGGAGATGGATTAAGAGGTAAAATGTCGACGGAGGTGTCTTGTTTTTACTTGCTGATGGGTATTGTGGCTACTGCCGGCAAACAATGCAGACAAGAAAGGAACATAAATAGATTGGCTCTTCAGGGCTTTGTTTTCAAAACGTTCTTAGTAACTGCCACCATGAGTGTGATACAGTTAATGTGAGTTACAGTCCTGTGAATTGAATAACCGGACCAAGGAAGCAAGACCTGAGAATTTCCTTCGAGACCCTTCACGGTTTTACCATAAACGTTTGGTAGACAGGGGTATGTAATATATGAGAATTCAATCGTTATTACGAAATGGGTATTTATTTATTTATTGGATTTATTCTTCTTTTTTTTTTTACAAAACTGGACCAGACTGATGTCGATTAACCTCGTTAGTTCGCAAACCTTTCAAACCATTTTATGTCCTACTATATTTAATTAAAACAACTCGAACTGGTATTGAGCTATCAGCTACCTTCAAAAGGCTAATAACGATCAAAACTTGAAAGATCATATGATGGTTTTGAATCTTTTGCGCCTGATTTTTGAGTTTTTTCCTTTGCGTTACCCAAAGAAGTAATTTATGGTAGAACATAATCACAGAAATTAGCGCACAATCTGTTCTAATTTTTAGTAGATTTTGTACCACAAATGATCGCTAATGAATGACGGTCGTTGTCATCAAGAGAGTTCCTTACTTATTATTCCTCAGTGCTACCAAAGTTCGTGGGAATGCCGTGAAAATTTGAGGGTAATTATCATAGAATAGCAACGATAACATGTCATCTGATATCTTTGTAACATATTTCATCGCATTTTTGAGTTTTTTTTTCCTGTTTGTTAATACCCATAGAAGTAATTGAACATAATCGCAGAAATTATTGCACAATTTGTTATTTGATATAATGACATGAGTTTCAAACTAACATAACGTTAACAACTTCACGAGAGAAATTAAATTCGACTTTGACTTTACTGTGGTGCAATAATAAGTTTGTGTTTGTGAAAGAAGTAGTGACCTGAAGAACTCGTCGGTAATTTCTATTATTTCTCCGCTTGAGTTAATGTTTGGCTTTATTTCGATTATGTAGGAGATGAATTAAGAAGTAAAATGTCGAGGATGGTATC
Source organism: Pocillopora verrucosa (assembly GCF_036669915.1). Lineage (NCBI taxonomy): Eukaryota > Metazoa > Cnidaria > Anthozoa > Scleractinia > Pocilloporidae > Pocillopora > Pocillopora verrucosa. The sequence goes on along the minus strand of NC_089314.1, from coordinate 30,171,754 downwards.
TTTTTTTTACTTCGTTGGCTTCTTGATGGGCATTGTGGCTACTGGCAAACAATGCAGACAAGAAAGGAGCATAAGTGGATGGCTCTGCAGGGATTTGTTTTCAAAACGTTTTCAGTAACCGCCATCCATGAGTGTGATATGAGTTGTGAAAGAGAAATCACCTGCCAAAGTTACAATTACGTAGTCGGAGAAAAGTCCTGCGAACTGAATAACCGGACCAAGGAGGCAAGACCTGAGAATTTCCTTCGAGACCCTTCACGGTTTTACCATAAACGTTTGGTAGACAGGGGTATGTAATTTTATGAGAATTATTTATTTATTTGTTTGACATCAAGTAGTAACCAATTAAACCTTGGATTAGAATAATTTTCACATCTATCCAGCGGTCACCTCTGTTAAGTAATTAGCATTCTTGAGCAAGTTTTTGTACATTAAGTGGTCAATTAAGGCATCAAATGTCGATTTTTGTGGTTATTTTAAAATTCTCTCACTATTCTCTGGAACATGTCCTTAGCGGTCAGCCTATATTTAGCGGTCACCCCTACATTCCTGGTGGGTGACCGCTTATTACAGGTTGGACTGCACTTCTTTCATCTGCACAGAAGGGTAAATAGAAAATTAACATGTCAAAAACGTCGAGGAATTCACTTTTCATAAAAGTTGAAAAACAACTGTGACCAAATGCTTATTCTTTTGAGTATTTTTTCCTTATAAACCCTTGATATGCATAAAAGTCCTGATACAATTCATAGAGTACTACAGATATCGGCTACAGGGGAAGAATTCAGTTCAAGTTATTCGAGAATCATTGAGCTCTAGAGCAACAACTGATCTCAGAATGTTTCAAAACTGTCAATGCATTGTTTGTTTCTTTGCTTTCTTTCCATCACAGCTGCTTTGGGATCAATTCCTGAGCTGCCCGCAAGGTCTTGCTGGGAAATAAAGGCGAGTGAGGGAGAAGACACCATCAGCAAGAAGTATTGGTTGGATCCACTTGGAACTAGAGAGTATGTCTTTGAGGTATTTTGTGATCAAAAGACGTCCAGTGGAGGATGGACTGTATTCCAGAGGAGAGTGGACGGCTCGGTTGATTTCTTCCTTGACTGGACTGACTACAAGCATGGCTTCGGTAATTTGAGTGGTGAGTTTTGGCTCGGACTGGACAAGATTCACCGTCTGACCTCTGATCATAACAACGTGCTACGTGTGGACCTTGAAGACTTTGAAGGGAATACTGCTTATGCTGAGTATAATATGTTTGGTGTTATGAGCGAGGAAAACAAGTACAAGCTGATTCTTGGTGACTATTCAGGTAAGAAAAAATGTTCTGCTTGCAAGGAGAGTGGAGGTGGGAAAATAAGTAAAGTGGAAGGTACCTAGATTCTGTTACGATGAAAACTCGTACCTATGTGCCGATAAATTCAAAGCTTCATCATCCCCACCGGGCACTTCATGGGCGTTAGATTGTCATTCGTACCTGGGGGAGTGGCAATTTGAACAGGAAGTTTCAAGTCTTTCCAGCGGAATACAAGAGTCTTATTTTTTAATATGGAGGTATTTAAAGGTAAAGAGAAGGTGATGATCTCTTTTCAAAGAGTCGTCAACAACACTATTATTGAATGGATTGATAAGATTTTTCAAGATCAATTATGTTTACCTCATTGAAGATGTTCTCAATAGGGTGGTGGCTTTTACGGCTAACGGTTAAAATTTTTGCAAATTTAAGGCTAACGGTTCATATCTTTTCATTGTGGCTACCAAAAAAAAACTTTACGGTTAATTTTTTTATGACTAACAGTTCAAATTTGTATGATTGTTTCGCCTAACGGCTAAATTTTTTGGCCGATAACTGACACCAGGTTAATTCCATCGAGACCCTCATTGAACGGCTGATCGTAAGTCAGTAAAATTATGAATTTGAATTTCGTCAATTATTTTGTGAGAATATGCTTATGATTTTTTCTCTTTTATCATCGTATCTGACCGTGGAGTCAAGATCAAGATAATGAGTTCAATTATGCACCCGCCATTGTGTTTAAATACTCGCTGATGAGATTATGCTTATTATGACTAATAAAGTACAGTCGTGCATAGGGATATTCTTCGCAACCTTTTTACCGATATATAGTTTAATGTTTGCTGTTTTGTTTTTAAGCTAGCTTTTCAGTTTTAAATAGCTGTTTTAAGTTTCCATGCCACACGAGTGGAGGCGCAGCCAGGAATTTTCAAAGAGTAGAGGGGAGGGGAGGGTGGGGTCACACTGCCTCAAACAAAAGGTACTCATTTTACTTGTGACATAACGGCTTACATGGGGGGTCACAGGCACGCCAGGACACCACCCCCTCCCCCTTTAGCTACGCGATTGTCTCAATAATCAGCAAAATGGAAGATGACACATTTAGGATCCATCCATCTAGATGTTAGTAAGTTCTGAAGTTTCCTGAGTCTTGTTAACGATTCACTTCTGGGTGAATGACGTTTCGTTCGATTTGTTTCACAAATGATCAAAAATGAATAACGTTCTATGTTTAAAGAAGTACTATAATTTGTTGTTCGTTGGTTTTATTTTGAGTTTTTCATTATTTTAATTTTCAAATGCCACACAGGAGTAGGGTAAATATGAATGATTAGCGAGAAGAGTGAGTAGAAGAATTAATCCACCATTTTAGAAATAGCAGAAGTTAATTTTTATAGAATGGATCATTTATTGATACGGCACATGTCCATAATTCCCTAAGTTTAATGAGCACTGCTGAGCATTTACTTGCGACTGTTTTAATTTTTAGTCGATTTTAACTACAAATGATCGCCAATAAATGGCGGTCATTGTAATCAAGAAGACTCATTAGTTTTAGTCCTCAGTGCTACCTAAGTTCGCCGGAATACCGTGAAAACTTAAGGGTAATTATCATAGAACGGCAACAATAACATGTCGCCTGATATCTGTGTAGAGGTTTCTCTTGATAAAAGAGAAAAGCGAGAAAACGAAGGAATCCTTTGAAGTGTTAAATCAACATTGTAGAAAGGCGAAAAACTCAATTTGCGTTCTGATGTAAATCGTAACTATAATGATGATTATAAAACATTAATAACAATGATTATGCTACCATAATGGTGATGATGATGATGATGATGGCAATGTTAACGATGGTAATGATAATTACAATGTTATTTGACGCCAAAGATCTGTATTCTATACTGAAAAGTATCTCTGTATTTGTTGATTTTTAATCATGTCAGGCACTGCGGGTGACTCACTCAGCCGTGAACGTGGCCAGCCATTTACCACCAAAGACAACGATAACGATGGTTCTGTAAAAAACTGTGCCACGGAATCCAAAGGAGCCTGGTGGTACCAGTCATGTCATTACTCCAACCTGAATGGCCTTTACCATCATGGACAGCACTCCTCCGTAGGTGATGGTGTGAATTGGTATCACTGGAAAGGATATCGATACTCTTTGAAGAGGACCGAGATGAAATTTAAGCCAGTGGATTTCTGAACTGTTATTTCCTTACATAGTTCAACTAGATGTCTAAAAGATTTAGCTGTCTTTTTGTCAGCTGTCCTCTGCACCTAGTAATGCTGTGTTTTTTTTTCGGTTACGAACTGATACCTTGAATATTTACTGTTTGCGCATGCAGTCGTCGCTGTTACAACCACATAAATAGTAGGGGAAAACATGAACAGTCTATTTGCAGATAATGGATTTGAACATTTAGTCATAGAGCTACAGATGTTCGGCTGTCTTGCCTGGTGCCTCATGTATTTCATCTTATTTTTAGCATTTATGATTTAGATTCAAATATTCAAACAAGAGCAAACCGAGACTTCAACTTGAAACATTTGTTCTCAAAAATGGAAAAAAATTTACAATGCTATAATGCACTTTGCGGTCCACAATTTATGATGTGTGTTTTCCATACTTGTTTCTTAAGTAGCTCTGATAAATAAATGCCTCAAAAATTTCTCCATTGCATGGAACGATGGCAATCTTAGTTGACAGTGGCCCATCGCCTTTCAGCAGTGAGATTTTAGCCGCCCTACCTAAACGAGAAGAGTGAGCCACTAAACTACTAAGGCAAATAATTTTCAGTGGACTCTCTGTAAGAACCAGCGAATAATGTTGTTCAAACACAAGAATTTTAAATAAGAATTGGGGGGGGGGGGGGGGGTGGGGGCCAGTTAAAAGTCGTGTGACTCACAAACTAACTACATCATTAAACTCATTGATACGAAGACAATGTGTGGGCTCAAACAAATTAATTGCACTTAGTTGCCTCAAAACATAAGCATTAAGGACATATGAAAGCTGAACAGATTGAAAATGCTTTTGTTAACAAACTCCTTTCGTAACGGGGATAAGTTTAATGTTTTGTTTTCAGTGGAAGCTTAATACAACGGCCACCAAAAAAATTGATAGATTAGAATAAAATATTCAGTAACACTGTGATGCAGATTGCTTGTAACTATTATTCTCATTGCAATACCGTTATTTTCCTTGATAAGCCTAAATACGGAAAAAAATCGCCTGAGAAATCATTTTTCAAGCGATAAAAAGAAAAAAGACCAACCTTTTTTCGGCAACGATTATCATCTCAAAAATTTTTGTCACCAGAATCGTGATAACTATGTGTTGTTAGACGACGAAGCAAAAATAAATAAATAAAAAAAAAAGATCAGATATGAACACCTGCTTTTTAAAGAATGATTAGTTTTCGAATTTACGAGGAAACAGGTATATTAGTTATATGTTGAAGACACAAATATGATCACACTATCATATTTTTTGGATGAATCATGATATTTCTAGGGAGTGGCAATGCAGCTTAAACTTGTTCTTGCAGGTATGATTAACTTTCTCTATCTTTTACTTTGAATAACTTTCCCGCCGTGCTTCTGTTGCATTGGTAAGTATAATTCGCCTTTTAAATTTCTTTCCTGTCATTTTTATGGCGCCGGTCCCAACATTCCGTTCTCTTTGTTCCATTGTAATGAAAACGACCAGCTTTGGGAGCTTCTGGTTTATTGAATCAATTAAATTAGAGAAATCTCTTCTAGTTTCTGGTTTGGTACGAAACATTTACAGTTGTAATCAACAGCGCTTGCCTCAGGAGACCAGTTCTAATTAAAAACTAAAAGCTGTAAATGCGCATATTTACAAACTTCTTATCTCCGTTTTCACCTAAGCCTTCATGGTCTTCAAACCATGCCCATTAAAGAATAAAAGCCAAGACTAGAATATGAAAATCACAGATGCAGCGGAGGGATTGTCTTATGATCATTTCTTTGAAAATAATTCCGTAATTTCTCTCTATATTTATCATAGACTGGTGAACTCACTGACGCAGAAGATAAATATTTGATGAGAAAAAACCTCTCAACTGTAGAATTTTGTTGTCAAGTGGTTAAAGTGAAAATTGCATTTTAGAACGAACACATTCGCTGACGAAATCGGCACTTTATGGAAAACGTAATTGTGTGCATCTTAAATTCGGGGTAATGAAGCGTTCATTGAAGACTACACAACTCATAGATTGAAACTGAACTCAGGATTAACAAAGATATATTCTAAGTGTATGTGACAACGGGCATTTTAATCATTTGTGGACTCCTGACTTTGGCATAATATAGATAATAATCGTGATACTTACATTTAATTTTATAGCGATGGAGCTCAAACCTGACCTTGCTGCCATGATGGGTATTCTCTTTATTTTACTTGGAATAACTTTCCTTCCGTGTTTCTGTTGCATGGGTGAGTAGGATTTCGTCTTAAATTCAAGCTCTTTCATTATAACTTTTCTCGTCCCTTTTGAGCTTAGGACCATACCATATTCCAGACAGCTTTTGGATTAAAGCAGTCGATATCAGCGATATGTGTAATAAAGAATTGATTCACTCTAGGCGTGCGTATGTCGAGTTATGCATGCACTTGGGAAATTTGGAGAGCACGAGAGAAGAGTATTAATTGCTCGAGGCGCAACCGAGAGTAACTCTAGCTTCTTGAGGCAAGAACTACCCCCTGGCTAGACAACTCTAGCTTCTTGAGGTTCTTACGGTAAAAACGAACACAAATTTATTTTATGTACGAGATTTTAGTATTTGATCTACCATACTTAAATGTTTGTTTACTAGAATGGCCAGAATGTTATGTAGCTTTGTGTTGAAAATTCTGAAACTGCACGTTTTTTTAGAACACAATCTTCTATTGAACAGTACTGTTAGGAAAATCAATACTTACGCACGTAGATATTGAATTTCTCATCGAGTGTTTAACTCGATAGCTCACGAATGAGCGCAGCGAACGAGTGAGGTGTCGAGTTGAACGCGAGAAGAGAAATTCCATATCTACAAGTAACCATTTATTGTTTTGTGTATCATATAAACACAATAGCCCTTTACTGGGAAGAAAAGCCGACTTCATTGATGAATGAAAATAAATGAATCGACAATCCCCAAATAACAATCGTAAAGTGCGTTGGCGCTGACTCTTAAGATGGAAAAATGCGTTGAATCATGATTATAAAAACAACAATGGTCGTAATTTTCAATTTAAAAAATTCTCATTTATTTACTTTGTCCTTACCTACAGAAAAAGGTGTTTCAGGTAAACGGCAAAAATCGGCCAGTGGCAAATCTTCCAGTTGTCCATTTTCATTCTCGGACGTGAGAAATGCTAACACGAAAGCCACTGAATACGCAGCTTTCGGTTTTTCTTTTAGTATATTGGTTTTCTTCCCTTTCTAGGAAAGTTTAAACCTTATTGTCTGCCAGCGATACGGATTTTTTTAGTGTTTTAGCCGCCATAATTTGAGAAAGCTCCGAAAAACAATTTGTATTGAGAATCGTGAAGGCTTTGCTGTTCATTCATCAACCTGAACGAGTGGCGCCAAAGGCGAGTGACGTGTAAGTAGCTGATTGGCTATATCAACACACGTGGAAAAATATGATAATTTTTCATCAACAATTGGTTCATATGGCAGCGTGCGTTCATCGAGATATGAAGCACACGGGAAGTTTCGAGGCGTAGCCGCGAGCAACTCTAGCTTCTTGAGTGCTCTCCAAACTTCCCAAGTGATTCATATCTCGATGAACGCACAGTTGACGTAAGAACCAATTGTTTTATAACATTTTAAACCCGAAGGAAAATTTTTTTCTCGTGGGATTTGTTTGCTGACGTCATGAGCGTGCACAATAGGAATATGAAGCACGCTCGCGCAATTGAATTTGATTAGACAAATTTAGTAGCTATGTTATGATAAAAATTATCACATAACCCAATTTTCAACTGTAGAAATTATATCAGACTCATTCAAGTTTTAGCGTGATTGTGGCCTAAGTTGCCAAATAGAACGGCTTCTTGCGCCTTATTTCCCCACAGACATAAGATACATCAATAATTTTCATTACTTTTGCCTTCTACAGATAGCGGTTTTCGCAACATCATATTCAGGGACCCAATACCAAACATGGTATTAAAAAATTACTCAATTAAAAGTTCAGAGGTACTCAGTGAAGGGAGCTGCAGAGTGATGTGCTATATGGATCCTAATTGTGTGTCCATCAATATTGGACCTTTAGATGAAGGAAAACACAAATGCGAGTTGAACAACGTCACGGAGGAAAACCATGTCCCATTTCTACTGGTGAATAAACCAGGTTACACATATCTTGCAATCGAGGTAACATTTATTTTTTTTTCTCCCAGAGGGTTCGGTAACGAATCCTGCCATCCGTTTGGTTACTAGTGCTTTCGACAGCGCGGTCCGCATTTTCCTATCTCTACTCACGGGCACCGTAACGCTTTCGTAAGTCGTCGAGAACATCCGTACCTTCTTTGCCGTTTTTAATTTTAATGACATATTAGATAGGTTGACACGCGGCCTAAAAATCGTTTGTAATTATTTTTGATCTTTCAAAAAAGTTACTTAGAAAGTTAAAACGTGTGGTAGTTGCTTACAATTGAATTTATCGATACAATCTTCATTCATAAAATATGTGTAGGCTACGGCCTCGGGTGACACTCATGCAAGAACCGCACGGTTTTTCTCAATCCGAACCTTCCGGCTGGTGAATAACATATTTATATTCTTACCAAATTGAGGGGATTAAGACAAAGATGAAGTTGTGTCGTTTTCGATTATTCTTGATTGAGTTGCACGAAGCTCAGCTATTTTTGCTTTCCTCCTACAGAATCCCTGCAGCAGCAGTCCATGTTTGAACAATGGCACTTGTCAAGCTGGATTCACCAGCAAAGGTTTTTGTTGTGTCTGTCAGGATGGATTCATTGGGGAAAACTGCCAAAATTGTACTTGATAATGTTCAGTATAAAGTTAAATTAGCCAAAGTAAATGTCATGTTAGCAAAAGGCAATCATTAGCCAAACATTATAACCTTAATGATGCTATTTTTTTCGCTGATTTTCAGTCGCAAGAAATTGCGCTGAAATCTACAGATCCGGCAAAAAGACTGACGGCGTGTACATAATTAAACCTGACGATTTGCCTGCCTTTGATGTATTCTGTGACCAAACGACGGAGGGTGGAGGATGGACTGTGTTCCAGAAGAGACTGGACGGCTCGGTTAAATTCTACCTTAAATGGGCCGACTACAAAAGTGGCTTTGGTGACTTGAATGGTGAATTTTGGCTTGGACTGGACAAAATTCACCGCCTGACTTTAGATAATAACAGCATGTTGCGTGTGGACTTGGAAGACTTTCAAGGGGAAACTCGTTATGCTGAGTATAACTTGTTTGGTGTTACAAGTGAGAAAGACAAGTACAGGCTGATCCTCGGTGATTATTCAGGTAATGCAATAAGTTCCGTAATCTTTAGATCAGGTGGAGCGTTGGTGTCATAAACAGTGAGTAAGTATCAACGCAGTAAGACTTTGAAGGGAATAATCTTTATGCTGAGTATAACACGTTTGGTGCCATGAGTGAGAAAGACAAGTAAAAGCTGATCCTCATTTTCAATTCAGGTAAAACTGGGTAGAGGGACAGTGTCATAATCATTGTGTTAGTAACCTGTTTGGTATTAGCAGCTCTCGATGAAGAAAAATATTAATTACTTCAACATCACCCGAATGCAATTAGGGAGGGTGCATATTGTACATAGATTAAAAGTAAAGGTGTTCACCAATAGACTAGAGACATCTTCGTAGACAAAGGGAAATGTGGCCAGAAAAGTGAAACAAAAACCGAGGATGGAACTTTCTCAGTCAACTGATCCATCCATGTTTGATAAGTATCGCATTTCAAATAGTTGTTTAACCAAACAAAACAACATTTTCAAATGGTTTCATGGAGTAAAACTTCGTATTGACATTAGTTTGACAAGTATTGACATTTTCATTCAATACTTATATTGTTACATTGAATTGTAGCTTTTATTCAACACTGTCGATTTGAATGTCATCATGTTATGTGTAACCGTATGACACGATTTAATCCGTTAGGATCTGCTGGTGATTCTCTCTCTCATCATCGTAATCGGTCTTGGAGCACTCCGGATCAAGATAATGATGAGTGGGAGAAAAACTGTGCAAGGACGCGTCACGGAGCCTGGTGGTATGTTAAGTGTTACCACTCAAACCTGAATGGCAGATATCATCATAGAACTGACTCCTCCTATGCTTATGGCGTGATTTGGAGAGGCTGGGGGGGACAAAGATACTTGCTGAAGAGGACCGAAATGAAATTGAGACCAACAGATTTCTGACTTTCATGCCACTTTACATTAAAACCGCCATTTGCAGTTAACAGCACAACTATTACACAGTTGGAATCAGCAAAAAGGGAATGGTTCTATTGAATTTGTTTGTTTAGTAGTCTAAGATATACGTTATTTCCTTCATCAATATCGTATTTTAGGCCTCTATTTTACACCAAGTGGAATAAAACTATATAGTTCTAATTACTTTCTTTTTTCTGTTCGATTTCTTTTCTTCACATTTCACTCTTGGTGTTGGATGGTTGTCCCCTAAACGTTTTTAAACTGAAAATGTTGATCAGTTCCGTAGAATAGCTCATTCAAGTGATACGGCATTGAGAGATGACTTAAGATTACCTTCGACCTGTTTTTGAGTTTTATGAGTATCTGTTTCAATTTGCTCGTAGTTGCATTATGGCAATGGATTTTTCACCACAAATTATAGTTGATGAGGCAGACTTTTTGCTCTAAGTCTGAGTAATCAAAAAGTCTGCACGCCAGTGCCGAGGTGTGGTTCCACTTCTCTAGGTAAAAGGGGACGCTACTTTCTCTCTCGCACTAGAAGTTCAAATTTGTCAAAACTGCCTCCTCATTTCAATTTTCATAACGAAACAAGAAAAAACTACGCTGCCTTCAGTCTTTCAAGGACGCTATCAGTAGGTACAGTAAAACTTAATTTTTTTCCTAGAATGAAAGAGACTGTTTTGGATCTTTTGGCGTTCATATCGGTTACATATAACATCGGCTCACGTTAGATATAACCTTGGCTGTTTTATCAACACTCAGGCCAATATCTGACTGGATAAAGGAGGCCTCTAATTCGTAATAATTTCCTTGTATTGTATCACTACTCCGTGTCTTCACCGAAACTTTATAAAATATTATGGCTAAGCCGATGTCACCGTTTTATTTTCTTTTCGACCAATTATTAGTATCAGTAGATAGAAATAAGAGAGATGGTAGGTTTTGAGCTCGGTAAAGAAATAGAGAATGATGCTTTTTTCGTCTTGTCATTTATATATATATATTTCCATGAAAATATTTTTTTAAGCTTTTTTCTTTAGAGTAAACTTGAAAAAAGGAAGCTTTTTATAGACCCTGGCTAGTTACACAACACAAATGTGAAAGCGCGGGTCGCATTACGACTTGCTCCGTCACATTTTGGCTGTGATATTTAGTGAACTGAAATCAAGTCACAATGCATTGTTTTTATATCTCATTTGTAGGGAATTAGTTTATCATCACCACACCTTACTGAATGTCATTGCAAAATTTGTTCTATTAATTTGATTTGTATGACTTCAACACAGATTAGAAATTGAGGTTGTTTCCCGATACTGTGAACTTTTCATTCTTCTTGGGTTTTTTAAAAAGGAGAAAAAAAAGCATACTTAAAAGAAAGATAAGATAAACTTCATGACCATTGTCCCTGATAAACAATTCTTCTTTCTTCAAGTTCAAATGTAATTTTTGTATGGTAAGATTCATTTTCAATATGAAACCAATGCAATTGTACAGAAATATTCCAATTATTACAGTTACATTGACTACCAGAAACAGCAGCAATCAAGTTTGAAAAGCTTTCTGTTTGCAAATTTCAAAGCAGCAGTTGTTAGTTAAGATTTTTTCACTAATCAGATGTTTAATTACATGTTTTAAATTCAAGATTTTTACCTGATATCCGCTGAATTGTGCTCTGTTTGCAAGACAACTTATCACTTTGAATACACAACCATTAATAGAAAAGAAAGAGAGCCCATAACATGTCAATAACCTCGTTGTTTTAAAATAAAAGATGGGCTCTATACATTGAATTCCGGTTGAGTGGTTTGTGATCCCTTGCTTAGTTTGAGCTGATCGAGTGGTTAACCCTTTACACTCTTACTTTGTCAGTCATATTCTCTACCCTGTTCTCTTTGCATTCCCTTGGATCCCATTTCCTATGGTTCTGACAAGGAGAATTTGTTTGACAATCAGGAGCCTCTCAAATTGGCGATCATTTCCACTATTATCATGACCTTTATATTTGATCTAAGGGTGTTACTGTCAGGAGAAAGTAGAAGCCAGTCGCTCCTCGGGGGTTTAAGGAGTCACTGATCATGATGGAAACAGTGAATGATAACCGAAATGTAGCATTCTTGTGGACTGAGTCTGAGATAGTGCTGTCAAATTATGCATTTGCTGAGCAACAGCAACAGAGCCGTGGAAGGTTAGATTTGTGAAAAGTACGAAACTTTTTCTGGTTTACAACTAAAGTACAGGCATGCAATATTCGTACATTTTATGTGTTTCGGCTTTCATTTATCAGCTTGTGTAACCGCGTCTGCCAGGTACACAAGGTTCAAGAGTTTGATACACAAAGGTATAACGTAACTAGTGCCTAAATTCTATGTGCATACTAGGATTAAAGATGTCATAACCCTATCTCAACAATCATAGCCTCCAAATCAGTGCTTGCTTCAATAATTGAGAAGAAGTGGTGCCCAACGTTTTTGCGAACTGCTAAGTGAACTACTACCCCTTGCCAACCGTGTACTGTGGGAGGTATGGGACGGAGTCAACCCTGGATAATCCGACTCGGAATTGAGGAATTAATCAAACTCGATCGGACACCCGATTAGTGATGTTAATGTTGGTTATTATAGGCCCTCCATTATTAATAATATTGGGTACGGCACTAAGTCGAAATCCACTTAGTAAATACAAGCATGGGAAATGATATCAAACACGGGAAATAACAGACAATGACGAAGTCAGTAAGAGGCCAACAATAACGGACCCTGTTAGTTAATTTCCGACATGAAAATGGATTTTTCGATGGGGGGAATATCCTAACTGAATTGTAAACGGTATGTTACGCCGTACAAAACCTCGGGCATGGAGTAGTGATACAATACAAGGAAATTACTTCGAATTAGAGGCTTTTTTTTTATCCAGACACAATTCAGATGGATTGTTTGAAACTAGCAATGTCTGTCAACGTTCCGTTCTTTTCTTTAATTTCTCGATTCATAGTACGCACGTGCGAGTCGTGACGTAGCCCCCCCTGAACTTTTCCTTCGTCTTACGCTCATGTCAATTTAATATGTTTTTTTCTCACATTTTTAATCTCTCTCAGTCGATATTAGTGCAACCAAAAACACCGACTCACTGCCTGAAGTTTGATAAATTATAGCCTAAGCGTACTCTTTATTGCACGCAAAGTGTACTTTCTTGCATGTTTATTTGTCGGTGATATTGCAACGAGTCCTCCTTTGTTATAAAAATAAATATAAGTATATCTGTGACTTTGGACGCTCAAAGCATGTCGTGTGTCGTGTTGTATGCGTGTATAGCCACAAAATACAGTGAAAGATCAAAATTTGTTTTTAAGTATTCAAATCCCAACCTCACGACCCTTTAAAAGTTTATTACAACCTTCTGTCCAAAGTCACAAGAAACTCTTTCTTTTTTGTTTCTGTGTACTACCCCCAACCATTAAAAAACAAAACCTCAGTCCTAAAGGTAATCTATTTGTTTCGTTATTTTCTTCTTTTATCAAATAACTGTGTGCATAATTTAGTAAACCTTTGTAAGGAAATCTTGCCGAAAAATAAATCAGATAATACCTTTCTGAGGCCAACTGACGTCTTAGAAGAAAGCACTCCTGTTTCTTTTGTGCGAATCGCAAAACTTTGTTTAGCTTGCCCAGCTTGGGGTTTAAAAACCGTAAGTTCTGGAGGCTGGAGAGCTTCGTTGTGTGTAATAACACAGAGCAGTTACTCACGCAAAAGTTCTTGAATGTTGGATGCCACTGCTTCAAGGGGCGTTCCTTCAGGATCGATTTGCTTGAAGCACGTTTGTGAGATCTGAAAGTTAAACTGAGTGCGCTGGAGTGCTTGGTAAGGAAATTTTCGTTATTCATTAAAACTTACGTTTCCTTCTTTTTTTAGGGGTTATTTAGACTGCTGACGCTTATTCAGCTGTAATCTTGTCTGAGCAAAATCGCAAATTTTTTGACGAGAAGAAAATGGATTCGCTGCCATAGACGTGCTCCATTGTCGTTCAAACTTAGTTCAATTCATTTCCCTTCAACCTGTGAGAGCGTCCGTTAGCAATGTTTACCCTTCGTATGATACCTTTGAACACAAATTCCAGTTTCAAAGAAGATCATTCTATGTGCACTCGTTAAAGTTTAGAATCTTCTGCAAGGAATTGTTTTATGTGTTGAGGAGTTTAACTTGCAAATGTGTGTTAACATTACCAATATTATTTATTTCAACCTCCGCAATCACTCTGTTTGAATTTTAATCTAGTGTTTTGTCTTTTATATAGATCTCCCCTTTCGAAACTATCAATCACAAACAAGCAGACTTCACCACAAAACGAGCAAACAACATTGAGCAGTGTATTTGATATTTATATCACTCGGCATGTTTTTATTTGGCAAAAAGTTTTTGCCAAGTGCAATTAACTGCTTTTAAATTTTTGCTTCAAGTTAAATGCTGAAAACACTCTTATGTACTTAGTCTTTTTAATAGGTACAACGAGTTATATTTTCGTCTTCTCTCATACTGCATAAAATTTTGTCTGACCATAAGATGGAATCGATAGATTCTATTAAAACATGTACAAGTAAGTACCGGAGTACAGTTGAAATTTGATATAGCAATAGGTTAATTTCTCTCTTTTTTCGCCTTTTGTAGCAGTTAATAGATGAATATTTGATAAGAATAAGTCTCTACCTAAGACTATGTTTTCAGCGGAGGAAAGGAATAAGCCCACCAGCCGATATTTCTAATCAGATAACTGAACAAAGTAGTTGTCAATGAAAGAAGGTGATCATTAAGATATCCTTGGAAGAAGACAAAGTCGAAGAATAAATACTGAAGACCTGCCACAGTTTTTGAATCACAGTTATCAACATGGTCACGATCATATTTTGACTACAAGTTTTATATTTATAATTCATTTCTAGCGATGAAGCTAAAGCATCTCCTTCTCTTTGTTTTATTTGGTACTATGTTGCAATCATGTTCCTGTTGCACTGGTGAGTATAATTTATAATTTCTCTTTTAAATTTCTGGTGCTTTAATTTTCTAGCGTCGTTTCTACAAAAAGATTAGAAGAGCAGAAGGATACCAACTTAGAGATGTAAATAATTTCAAAGCATCAGAGTACAAAATATAGATTAGAACGAACGATTCACTGTTACAATTTACAGCACGAAAATAATCCCTATATAAACTCAGCCGCATGGATAAATTTTCCGATAAGGAACCTCTACCAGTTAGCATTTGATTCTCGAGTGATGATTAATTTTGTAAGGTTTTCATGCTATTGAGTTGTAAGGTATTAAAATAGGGTGTTGGTGAAAAGGCAGAAATTTGTTTCAATGATTGCAGAATAAACAATTTAGTTTAGTCCTCCTCCCTCCACCAGGTGATGATTGCCGAAACATCATATTTAGGGAGCCAATACCAGACATGGTGTTAAAGAATCACGTGATCAAGAGTGTTATGGTAACTGATGAAGGGAGCTGCAGAGTGATGTGTTATATGGAGCCTAGTTGTGTGTCCATCAATATTGGTCCATTTGACGGGGAAAAGCAAAAATGCGAGTTGAACAACGCAACGGGGGAAAACCATGCTCCATTTCTTCTCACTAATAAACCAGGTTACAATCATCTTGCAGTCGAGGTAACATTTCACATTCTTACGAAAATATTAGGAGACAGACACAGATAAGATGTTTTCATTTTAGAGTGTTGTTGTTATGAGTCATTGGCAAGAGTAAAGTGCACGAAGCTACTTTGTTTCTGCCAACAGAATCCATGCAGCAGCAGCCCATGTTTGAACAATGGCACCTGTCAAGCTGGATTCACCAATAAAGGTTTTCGTTGTGTTTGTCGTGATGGATTCACAGGGGAGAACTGCCAATTTCGAGGTATAACAACTTGCGTTTTCTTTCACTAAGTCTCTTGGGTTGATTGAACAACTGACAGTAAGGTGACTAACCAACTGTTTTAAAATCGGTTAATAGAAATATCTTCTGAAATCATACGCAAAAGCATATATGGGAATCTGGAAATTCCGCAAATTTGACTCCTTGGACAATCTACTATCCACTGAAGATAAATTAGAGAACGCGTATGATATTGAAACTCCGAATAGACACAGTTTACTTAGACAAATAAAGTGTTTCTGGAACTTGTATCAACACAAATTGATTCTGCGTCGGAAAAAAATTAAATCAACAAAGGCATTATTAAAGGAGGAATCAAAACACAGCCACTAACGGTGATAAAAGTAATAGCTATCATTTTTATAAATCTTGAACACTTGACTGTAAAAAGAATTTTGAAATTAAAATAAAGGCATTATCAAAAGAGAAAACAAAACACAACTACTAACGGTGATAGAAAGAATAGCTGTGTGTTTTTACAAATCTTGAACACTTCACTTTAAAAAGAAATGTTAAATTTGAATACATTTGGAAATTAGAAAGAATCTAAGAACATATTTAGTAGACATGCCACGACATTTATAAGTTTTACGGAAATCAGTATCACGACAGACGGAGGGACTGATGGCATTAAACCCGACAATTTTCTTCTTGATTTCCATCTCTCCGGAAATATTGTATTGACATTTTCATCTAGAAGAATAGGCGAAGTTGAATACAGTTGAAAACTAGAAAGAATCCCGAGTTATATTATTTGCATTTATATTGAGGAGACAAATCATGATTAATATAACACACTTTCAGCGAAAACCAGCGTCACCATAGACCGTATAAATAGCATTAAACCCGACAATGTTTTCACTCATTTCGCAGCTTTTAAGAAAAATTGTGCTGAGATTTTCAATGCTGGGGAAAGAAGAGATGGTATGTATACCATTAAACCTGATAATCTGCCGGGCTTTGATGTATTCTGTGACCTAACAACAGCTGGTGGAGGGTGGACGGTGTTCCAGAAGAGACTGGATGGTTCGGTTGACTTCTATCTCAATTGGAGAGACTATAAACACGGATTCGGAGATCTAAACGGTGAATTCTGGCTGGGACTGGACAAGATTCATCGCCTGACCTCTGATAATAACAACGTGCTGCGTGTAGACTTGGAAGACTTTGAAGGAAGTCATACCTATGCTGAGTATAAGATGTTTGGTGTCAAAAGTGAGAATGATAAGTACAAGCTAATCCTTGGTTCTTATTCAGGTAAATTATTAATAAATTAATAAATTATTATTCAGGTAAATGAATTGTGATTGGCGCCAACATGGCTGCCACGTTTTCTGGAGCTCTTCGCCTATCTACCATTTTTGGTGTTCTTTTCGTTTTGAATGCTGCCCAAGAATGCTACAATTGTCACTATAGGAGGGTTGAAAGTCCTTGGCTTTTCAAACATATTTTATCCAAGTTTACTACTCCTAAATTTAGAGTTCGCCGGCCGGTGGTGTTGTGGGGCGTCCATGGTCTAACCTTGCTTGCAGTACCGGAGAAATATATCACGCTAGATATCACTATAGATATGGACGTAGAGTCACAACCGGGTCCAGAGATAGACAGGAGTTTCGGAAGGGCGTGGACGCCCTATCGCAGCGTCGCAGGTCATCGTTGATAAATTTGGACAAGAACTCTCTAGTTCGTCTGAACGACTACTTCGCCAACCTGTGCTATGATGACACTTACGTTAGACCTAGTGATATGGATATCCCGGACAGTGTAAAGCCCCCGAAAATATCTGAGCGGTGTGTCTGGAATACCTTAGTTCATGTAAAGAAAACCGCAACGGGACCAGACGACCTCCCGTACTGGATCTGGAAAGACTGTGCTGAGCTACTCACACCAATCGTCACTCACGTTTGGAATCTGTCGCTGTCTACTCATACATGGCCAGACTCCTGGAAAAGGGCAAATGTTAACCCTCTCCCCAAAGTGAATATGCCTATAGAGGACTCGGACTACCGTGGTATTAATGTTACTCCTGTTATTGCCCGGTTGTTTGAGAAGGTCGTGTATCGTACACAAGCACAGTCTGTCATTGAGAGCAACCTGAGCCACACCCAATTTGCATATAGACAGGCGGGTAGTTGTACAAATGCCTTGCTCGCTATCCAGCACCAGACATACAAGTATTTAGATAGTAGTGACTATAGCGCAGTGCGAATTTTTACCATGGACTTCAGTAAGGCTTTCGATTTTGTGAACCATGCTATTTTGTCTGCCAAACTGAAACAGCTACCTCTAAATCCGTACATTATCAATTGGTATCATAGTTTCCTCTCTGCAAGACAACAGCGTGTTGTTAGTTATAATTTTTTAGGACAGTGGAAACTTGTCAATAGAGGAACCACACAAGGTAGTGTAAGCGGACCGTATCTTTTTAATATATTTTTGAACGATTTGGAGATTTTTTTTAATGGTTGCCCTGTGCTTTTTAAATATGCCGATGATTCCACTATTCTTTCGCCTATCACTAGGAATAGTGACCCGTCTGCTGACTTAGTAGGACAGTTCTTAACATGGTGTAAAGACAATAGAATGGTCTGCAACCCTTGCAAATGTAAAGAGCTGGTTGTTAGAAAGAAAAATCATAATGTACTCTACTCTCCAATTAATAATATTCCCCAATGTAATAGCTTCGTTTTATTAGGAGTAACTTTACAGAGTGATGGAAAATTTGATGAGCATGTAAGAACTAAGCTTGTCAAAGCAAACAAGTGTTACACGTCCTACGAACATTGAGAAAGGAACATTACTCTCAGGCAGAGATTGATCATCTTTTTATATCGATTGTTTTGGCTAATTTTAGCTATGCACTTTCAGTCTATGGGGCATCTGAGTCCGATCTTACGGTTGTACAAAAATTTTTAGACCGATGTCATGAACGCGGTTTTATCTCATTTCCAGTTTTTATCAAGAACCTTTTAAACAAACAAGACAGAAATATTTTGAAGAAACTAAAATAAACGGATTGCCACCCCCTGAAAGATATCATTCCTGTCCAAAAGACATATCTACACAATCTCAGGAAAAAAGGCTGCGCGCGCCCGAAAATTAATACACAGCGCTTTATGAACACATTTGTAAATAGGTTGATATTTAAGCTCCATTTATTGTAATGATATACTTTTTAATTCATAATATGTATGTAGATTTCTGTAGTTTTTTCAATTCATTGTAACATAAGATATGTAGTTTTATCTTATGATGGAATAAAGACTTATTATTATTATTATTATTATTAATTATCATTCCGTCTCTTCTATTTTGGTCAATCTAAGAAGAAAGGGGGAGGACAGTGCTAAGTTATGTAAATATGCTAAACGTCTTTTACATCAATAGCTTTGGAAGACAAAAAAGAAACGTCAGCTCGTCGATATGCAATCCTGGACAGCGCATACCGGATGTTGTTTAGTCCAAAGGTATTCGCCAGTGGATCATGCGCAGATAACCTGACGAACTTATCCAACTCTGATGAGTGCCTCGGCAAACATATTTATTGACATTGTCATATCGAGCAATTCAGTCCCTTGAACCTTCGACATGAATCACAGACATTACTAAGAATGCTTTTAATCCATATTATTAATGTTAAATTGATATACTTATTTGATATTTAAACATTTGTTCAGCCTTATGAACGGCTCATCATTGGTTAAACGTAGTACTCATAATGCGGCTCATTTTTTCAGGAAATTCTGGTGACTCTCTTGCTGTACATCGCGGTATGCCATTCACCACCAGAGATCAAGATAATGATAAAGGTAATGATAATCATGGAGGTCTCAACTGCGCCGTTAAGTTCAAAGGAGCCTGGTGGTACAAGAATTGTCACCGCGCAAATCTTAATGGTTTATATCTTCGTGGAAGTCATTCCTCCTTTGCTGATGGAGTGAACTGGAAAGACTGGAAAGGACATTATTACTCTCTAAAGAGGACCGAGATGAAAGTAAGACCAGTGGATTTCTGAACTGTCAC
Source organism: Pocillopora verrucosa (assembly GCF_036669915.1). Lineage (NCBI taxonomy): Eukaryota > Metazoa > Cnidaria > Anthozoa > Scleractinia > Pocilloporidae > Pocillopora > Pocillopora verrucosa. The sequence continues at coordinate 30,152,072 of NC_089314.1, read as the reverse complement.
GTTTATGGCACAATAATGAAACAGTACCAACTTAACAAAAAAACGAGTGTCTCGAATAATAATAACTTAATCTGTATAGCAGTACATTAAAAAAGCTCCTCATCATGGTTGAAAATTGACAGTTACTGATAAGTAGCTCTAAATAAAATGCTTCTTTAATCTTTTCTCAAAAACAGAAACTAATGGACTCAATTTTAAGGTCTATGGGTGAGACATTCTATTGCCTGGGGGCAGCGGCTGAAAAGACCCTGTCTCCATAAAATTTTAGGTGGGTCTTAGGTATTTAAAAGAGTTATTGTTGAATCTCAGTGGCTTGTATCATTATGGCCATCACGACTCCTATGCTCCTCCTGACTCGGTTATACAAGTTTTGATTATTTAAATTTTTGACTCGTATTTTCACTTAACGGAACACTAAGCGATCACACAGCCTTCATTTTTTCAAAGTCAATATCAGAAGAGTAAACCTCGTACTTAATTCAGTTCTAGAAACTTCATCCTTTTTGTTTCTGTATTACCCCAACCATTCAAAAACAAAACCTCAGTCCTTAAAGTAATCTATTGGTTTCGTTATTTTCTTCTTTTATCAAATAACTGTGTGCATAATTTAGTACTTTAATTTAGTGTAAGGAAATCTTGCCTAAAAAGGAATCAGATAATGCCTTTGTGAGGCCAACTAACGTCTTAGAAGAAAGCACTCCCGATCCTTTTGTACGAATCGCAAAACTTTGTTTGTTAGCTTGCCTGGCTGGAGGTTTCAAAACCGTATGTTCCGTAGGCTGAAAAGCTTCGTTGTGTTTATTAACACAGAGCAGTTACTCACACAAAAGTTCATGAATGTTGGATGCCACTGCTTCAAGGGGCGTTCCTTCAGGATCGATTTGCGAGAAACTAGTTTGTGAGATCTGAAAGTTAAACTGAGTGCGTTGGAACGCATAATAAGGAAATTTTTGTCCCCTCTTAAAACTTACGTTTCCCCTTTTTCAGTGATTAGTTAGAATGCTGACGGTTATTCAGCTATAATCTTGTCAGAGCAAAATCGCTAATTTTTCGACGAGAAGAAAATGGATTCACAAGTTTATATTCGTAATTCATTTATAGCGATGAAGCTCAAGCATCTCCCTATCTTTGTTTTATTTGGTTTTATGTTCCAACCACGTTCCTGTTGCACAGGTGAGTATAATTTCTTTTTTAAATGTCTTGTGTTTTAATTGTCTGGCGTCGTTCCGTAAAAAGATTAGAAGAGCCCCTTGAAGGAAATACTAGCTTAAAGATGCAAATAATTTCCAAGTAGGGTCTATCGTATTTCTTCACAACATACCCATCAGAGAACGAAAGAGAGATTAGAACGAACGATTTACTTCAGTCTTTGAAGAACACCGGTAGAAGAGTAGACATTTCCAGTTTTTAATTTCTTTTACTGATAACTATGACGAAACACCAAAACAGTCTTTAGTCTTTCATGACCTCCATCAGAAGTAAAGGATATTACATGGCCGCACGGAGATACGAAATTGAAATTTAATTTCGAGGTGCATAGCTAAAATGTTCCATGCAGCTAACTAGAGAAATATTTTTCAACATTCGAAAACTCGTACCTCCGGGCGGCCACGTAATGTTCTACTTACTATATAAACACCAATGAAATACTTATTTAACTTTGCGACAGGTGCAATTTATAATGGTAATTGAACTGAGTGGAGTGCAATTTGGGCTGAAATCATACGCGTAATTTCAAAATTGAACGAGCGCGCAGCGCGAGTTCAATTTGAAGTCACAAGTATGATTTCAGACCAAAATTGCACAACACAAAGTTCAATTACCACTTTATTACATCCATTTTGAAATCGCCCAAATACAGGACTTCAAATATTTTGTTACTACAATACTGAGCCAGTTTCAAATTAAATTAATCCATTTTTTGGGAGGAAAAAATAAGAGTTTTGGAAACAAAAGTTGCAAAATTTGCCACATGACACTTCATGTCTTTCATCTTCCTGCAATTTGATCGGTTACTTTAAACAAGCCTTGAAGTCTGATTGGTTGTTTTGTTTTTAGTGTAGCCTCCTCATAAAGCAAAAAAATGGTGCAATTTGTGAATAAATCGCACCAATTAGAGCCAATCAGATTACAGGGACCACCAGTGATTTCAAAAGGGGTGTAATAAATTACGTTATCATAACAATAGTGATCTTTCCTACGGTAAAATTTAACATATTATGAAGCCACGATGTTTTTACGCGAAGGCTTGCGTGTTATTTTATTTGTGTTTCTCTTCTAGAAGTGAATATTATTTTGACCTCTGTCGGTAATGATTAAATTTGCTGTATCATATATTATTTGCATAAATTTACTTACCTGATTTTCATGCAAATACCTTGCACCACTATATTAAGACTAGCCTGTATTTCGCGCGAAAATACGTACGGATATTTGTCTGCGGTCATTATCTGTTCCAAGATGCGATGAGTTTTCTGAGATCGAAGCCCGAGGAATCAGGATCCTTTTCAAAAAAATAAAACTTCATCACACCAAGGACTCCGCGTTGAAGCCCTCGGAAGAGCAGTCATATTTCAGTCGGTTCAAATCTATTCAAATAGAATAAAATAACTTTAAAAAATAAATAAACAACGACAAATATGACATTCACTTGACCGACGAAACATACGGATTGCAATCAAGTTCGCCCCCTACGGATGGACTTTACAATGTTCGATAATGAACATTTAAAAAACTAGCAAATGAATGACTAAGGTTAAATAATCTCACATTTACGCATACTTTGCACCAAAGATGTTATCCTAGCTAATACCGTATAGAATCTGAGTTCACCAAGAAAAAGGTGTGTTGAGACGTAGCTGAAGTGACGGGTTACCTGTGTAAGTTTCTTTTATATTTAATTGCTAAGAGTTATCATCAAAGCTTCCCTTAAACTGAAGCCAGGATACTCGTCGATAGCGGCTAACCCTACAAATTGTAATTTTAAGACACCGATGAAATTGTACAAGTATACAATCTATAAAGAAGATACAAGCATCAAAAGAAGAAACATAATTTTATATAAACAGTGGAACTTCTCTCACTCAAAGTATCATGGGAACGATTGCATTATGACACTAGAGAGTTCAAGTCAGCAGATAAACCGAAAAAAAACTTCTTCAAGGAATTAATGTCAAAGTTACAATAGGCCGGAATTTAGAACTACCTGACTGAATTAGACTTAAACTAATAAGGCACACTAATATCCTTCATTTCAATCTTCAGTGAAGTAAAGCAGGTGCTTTGAGCATAATAAAGGCCAAGCCACAAATGAGCTCATTGCACTTTCCTTGTAATTTCAATTACATCTTAGAAGATGTGCACTAATCACTAAACAAAATAAAAAAATAATATCCGCACAACCCTGTTAGGGTACTGCAGAACTTGCATCACGGACCTTTACTATTAGATTAAATTTTCCCAGATTTTATCGTTACGGTATAATCTTACCGACAGAAAAACACTACAATCCAACAAAATCAACCACTTTATTAAGCAAAGAGTGATATTCTTAATAAGGAGCGACTCTTAAAGGCAATACAGTACTTATGCTCTATAAACTCAGTTCACCATCGAACCAAGCTCACAGTTTCCTCCAACGTTTCTTGAAATTAGCAATCTTCCACTATAGCTCTCTCTCATAATATAGCTCTCTAAACGGTCGGTCTTTCTCGAGAGTGCGAATGGAGAAAGATAAAAAGGGGAAGGGTCTATTGGTGAAAGTAAAAAAGAGAAATTCGACACGGAATGGCGAAAGAATCTCAGTGAAACGGATAAAGCTTGTGGTTTAAGCAATCTTTACTACTCGCACTCGATCAACAACCATCAAGTTTTGCCACGGCCTGCTAAAGCCGCTTTTGAGTTGAAAAATAAAGTTGGATTGAAAATTGCTGTTCAGCAGAATTGAACTGAAGGTCTGTCGCAGTAACTGATAAATAGCTACCTGCACAATATGTTCTTGCTGAGAGACCCTTCCGGACGCTTCTGCGGTCGTCATTTTGTGTTTTTCAGAATGTTGCCATAATTTGATATGTGGTCACCCAAAGGTGCAAATTGTTGGGAAGACTTTGAAAGCGAAAAAAGCCTTCTTCGTTTTTACGCGAATATGTCTTCTTTGCACGAATCAATAGGGTATGTAAACATTACGGATTGCCTCGAAATTTGCTCCGAAGACTCCCAAGATACCAACCGTGTGGGGGATTCCGTTTTTCAAAATGGATCTCCCGCAATGGCCTCTGACGTACTGCGTATCGGTAAAATTTTGATTAGCAAACTTGACAGACTAAGAGCAAAGCAGCCGATAAGAATATTGAAAAAATCCCCACACGGTATGAAGACCAACCCCTCAGGATTGAAATTGTGCAGAAGGTCATTTGTGCGGTCAGATTCGATATGCGATTCATTCCCCCAAAGAAACATCGTCCATTTCGAATTGTCACGCCTCATTCGGATTTCGATTAGATCAAGCTAAAACGACATAATTTTGCCGAATAGCACATTTCATAACCTTTCCACTGATATATAGTTTATAGTAGTTATACTTCAAATAGCGTGTCATTTGTTTCTTTTGCGAAGGACACCCGCCACGGTCTACCGTATCCATAAGTGTCAATCTAACTTAGATAGCCCGAACTTTTGGGTGCTCTCGGAGGAATTAAACGTGTCCCATAGTGAAAGGTAGTCATGATCTACTTTCCTTATATTCGGAATGTAATGAAGAACAAATCGCGTAAAAAATTGGTTTTGAAATTAATGACCAACAAATCCAAGGTGCACCATGGTGTTGATATTTTCAAAATAAATATAGTTCAAGTTTCCCTGTATTTATCTCAGTCTCACTTCATTTATAAAGTCAAAGGGCCTGTAAACATCGTGCGATTGAGTGGTCTTTAAGAATTTTTCCGACAATGAGGAACCGGCTCCGGTTTCCACGATGATTATTTGTACACAACATCACGAATTAACCGACATTTTTTAATTTACGTTACAGAGCAAATTACACAACGCCGATTAACCGCCCTTTTAAATAAGTAGTAAGCAATAGATGCAAAAAATTACATGCCTGGCCCAGAATTCATATTTATCATCTTCGTTACCGTTTCTGAGGAATGTGCATTTTTGGAACAATTTTAAGATGTCTCATAGGCTTTAGGATGATTTTAAATAATTTTAGCTCTTTCCTTGTCATATGATTTGTCGGTCCATCTAATTTGAATTTGATCGATGAGCTCTCAAAGGAAGAAAACATCCATATAATTGCATGCACGTTGCCAGCATTGCATTGTAATTGACGTCATCTTTTAGGTGAAAGGAATGTTATGTTTCTAGTGCGAAAGAATCGAGGTACCACATCAGTCAAATGCACATTCGACTATACTTTTTAATTTAGCGTTTATTTTGAAAAGCGAGAGAAATGTTTGGACTTTTGGAACACCTCCTGAACGCATTTTCTAGTGAGGATAGCTGCAAAGTGATATTTTATAATTACTTGTCAAACAAAATTTTGATCGAGAAGAACATGTTTGAAAAGATGCGATTCCGGAACACATCAAGCTCGGTATAAACTTAAGCTTGCAGTGGATGCTTCTGTGTTGAAAATATAACCTTGAAAGGAATATAATTTTACACTTATGAAACATACTTATGAGAATGGCTACGAAGTACTACTTGTCGATTTTAAAATAAGAATAAAAACCGGGAACACGTTAATGATTGCTGGCTGAACATTTAAAATTCACGAGGATGCTTTCTCTCAATGGGAGACACCAGCGATGAGTGCCTCGCTATTTATTTTGGACACACCGGTTCTGATAAATTCTCGACAGTCTTAATCTCAAATGCTAACGAAACGAAGAGAAGACAGAATGAATGATCGTACAATAAATCTCGAAGAACACAGAGAACATATACTTAACTGAAGGAAAGCGTACAGATACAAACAGTACTGCAACCTCTAACGTCCCTTACCAAGCTGATATGGGGGCGTTTCTCGTTACACCTACTTACATACTGCACCCCAATTAAAATTCATCCCAAACATACGCGAAAAATGTGCTTTGCTCAAAAGAATGTATTCATCTTCAAGAAAAATCCGTTTCGCATTTTCATTTCGCGGTTTGGTCGGTAAGCAAACATTACAACTATAAAATCGGGTTGATTGTCACATCATTTCGTTAAAAATCCCTCTCAGCAAGAGGGTTGGGACTTTTGCTGACTTATTCAAGCGCGGGTGACGTCAAATCTCGTTCTTCAAGCCTTGACGCGAAGCACGGATGGGTTAAATTATTAAATAATTTGTACCGGTCCATTTTTGCACAAGGCTAAAGGCCCCGTTGAAAGGAGTTTAACTGATCGATGACAATGAAAAGGATCTTAATAATAACGTGTTGTTTTGGCACGAGCACTCGACCTTCAGCAACACGTCTGTTCGCAGCATTTTTTTCCTTTTTGCTGTCCTAAAAGCATATGGATTGGAAAGGTGAAATATCTTGTCGTCTCGATGAAAACTCAGCGATTTATTTTCTCAGCAACTAAGTTCACTTTTCTAAGTCCTTTCTTTTTAACACCATCAAATCAATCCTCTTGATTCGGTAATTTCTCCTCTGATAGTACTATAATAGGAGGAAGGGGGAGTGTTTTTTTGCAAAATTACTTCCATGTAGAGATCAATTACAATTCTTTCAATTCATGTCAAATTTCTTAAATCTTATTAATCTTATATTTCACCACAGGTTTTGTTTTATGAACAGCTCATTGTTGAAAAAATTGTTAATTTCTCATGTTGAGCGTAAATATTCATAACCTGGCTTATATGCCGTTTATCACTAAAGATCGAGATAATTATTATCTGAGAGCCACCAACAACTTTAATATGGCCACGATCATAATTTTCACCTTGAATTTATGTCTATTTATTTGCAGCGATGCTGTGAAAGCTTTTCCTTAGCAATCTCGATATTTTTCTGGGAACAACTTTTCCCCCATACTTCTCTTGCACTGGTGAGTTTGATTTCCCGCTTTTAAATCTGTTCTGTTTCATCGTTCTTTTCGAAACCATTACACGAACTATGTAACGTTTAACCGCCGATCGAAGCAAATAACCTTTAATAAGTAGACAATCCTTATCTAACTCAATATGTCTCCTATTAGGGAAAGCAGGAGACAAGTTACGATGGGCACCAAACAAGCCATGTATATTTACAAATGAATAAAGGGGGTAAGTTTCTAAAGAAACTGTGGTGCTGCGTCGGTGGGAGTGTGTAGCAGGTAATTTAGTGTTAACAGCTAGGTTGAAAACGTAAGCAGTTGGCCACTTTAAAGAGTAAAAAAGCTGATGTTTCGAGCGTTAGCCCTTCGTCAGAGCAACCATTGCTCTAGTTGTTAACAATAAAGTACCTATGTATATTTACAGACTGTAAGCCAACGTGTTTCTTCACCTTATTGAAAAAGCCATCATTAATATCAAGAAAATATTGCCGAGCTTTCCTTAAATTTTCCTAATCACTGGTAAGCTCACCCACTAAGACGACTTTGAGGTGGTGAAAACCTCCCAGTTAGATTGAAATTCAAAGAAATGAAAATCGCGTATAGGGAGGACTCTGTAAGATCTTTATGCAGTAAGGTATTAAGCCGGATAGTGTGCTTTGATGTGCTCCTTTACCGAGTCAAAATAAGATATAACTAGTTAGACAAAACCAGTCAGTCTGAGGGTTAACGATGAAAGCTGTGATCTGATGACTGTCAACAATTTGAACAGCTGAACAGCGAAAAAAAAACAGACCGTTTTGTTTTGTAACCATAGTTACAACACTTCGAAAACTTCTGTATAGTGGTTATCAAGACACAATATTCATTTCTGTTTTCATAAACCCCCTACCTTATTGAAGTATTTCAAATATACTCAGGTTTACCAAGATAAAACCAGTCAGTCTGAGGGTTAAATATAAAAGCTACGTTCTGATGACTACAAACAATTTGAACAGCTGAACAGGTAGAAGCAAAATCAAACGCTTATGTTTTCTAACCATGGTTACAACACTTCAAAAACCTAAGTAGAGGTAAACAATATACGATTTTCACTTCTGTTACGAAACAAACACGGAATCAAATACGAGAAGCATATTATTGGTCTGAAGGTAAGAGCTGCTTATGAATATTGCTTTTAGCAGTTTTGCTGACTGCAGGCGTAGTTCAGAAAAAAAATTGTACAAAATACCGCGAATCTAATCATTTTATCGCATTCTACAAGTCAAAGTTGCCACAAACTTAAACTCTATATTAATAACGTAGAATTCTGTTCAATCGTGCTGGAGAACTTTGTGACTCCGAAAAAAAAGGAAAATAATTAAATAATTTCAGATGCCATCTGACATTTCATAGGTAGCATGTCTGTTTCATATGAACTGCAAAACTTTATTTGGCCTGGGTGGCAACTCTGTGACAGGCAGAGCCACAAAACTACTTAAGCAAACTTTGGGCCGTCCCTCCGATATTTATCAAAAATTTTCATCGGTGGAGACAAATCGTTGGCGAGTACAAATAAATGCACTCAAATCAGTTGCCGCAAGTTACAACGCAGGCTTAAGAATCTCATGTCATAAGTGCGATGTGTTCGGCGATTTCAGTCTTCATCGAACCTTTATAAGCTATTACGACTAACCAAGAGATAATTTGGGAGAGTAGAGTAGAAAATTGATAATTTACCGAGGTGTGAATGACTTGTAATAAATTTCTATGATCCTTCATTTTCATTATTATTTGCCTTTGCGGTGGTTATTTCAGCTACTTTGATGAATATTTAATCACGAAAAGTTCCACCTTGGTTGAATATATTTAAAGAGAGGAATTGATAAAAGCCCATAAGGAGAATAAAGTCTTCCGATCACCTAACTAAACGAAGTTTTCGTTTTCGTAATATCGTAATAATTAGGAGTTGCTTTAAGTAGAAATAGCTGAGAAATAAAAGCTGAACACCTGCATGACCTTTACTAACATTCAAATTCATCGGAAAACAGAATGTTTAATGACTTAGGACGACTTTGATGAGAACATGATTCTAACCATGAAGTTATACTTTTCGAATCAATTTATAGCGATGCAGTTAAAGTTTTACCTTGAAGCTATCATCAGCAATCTATTTATTTTCCTTGGAATAATCTCCACGCCATGTTTTTGTAGCACTGGTGAGTATGATTCCCATGGTAATTTTTTAAGCTTCACCGCACCTCTATGTTTATGAAATTATTTCAAGAACTATAATTATACGCTACCTGCTGATCAGAGCGAATAACGTAAAAAATCCCCCTTAGAGAAGACTATGTAAGGTTTACATGCAATAAGATATTGAGATAACATTCTTTAATGCGCTTCTTTACCAAGTCAAAACAGGTTGATTCGTTTTCTCTCGCACAGGTGACGATTGTCGAAATATCATATTTAGGGACCCAAAACCAAATATGGCAATGAGAAATCACGTGATCAAAAGTGCAAAAGTGCCGAACGTTGGGAGCTGCAGGTTGATGTGTTATGTGGAGCCTAATTGTGTGTCCATCAATATTGGACCAGTAGAGGGAGAAAACCAAAACTGCGAGTTGAATAACGCAACCGAGAAAAACCAAGCTCCATTTCTTCTTGTGAATAAAGAAGGTTACACATATCTTGCAATCGAGGTAAATTTCACATTCTTATCAAACTGAGGGAAGTCAGACAATCAATTTTCAATTTTTAGGCAAAATCAGCCTCCACTTTTTTAACTTTTGTTTTTGCCAACAGAATCCATGTAGCAGCAGCTCGTGTTTGAACAATGGCACCTGTCAAGCTGGATTCACCAGTAAAGGTTTTCGTTGTGTTTGTCGTGATGGATTTACTGGAGAAAACTGCCAAGGTTAAATCTGCCTTGTCATTTGCTCAGCTTCTTACGTTGATCTACTTTTTTTGTTCGAAGTTATTGGTTCATTGCGGTTCATTTGAGGGGATTTGGAAATTCATCAAATTTGACTCCTTAGACAATCAATTATCCACTGAAGACGAATTAATGAACGCGTCATACCCAAAGTCCGAATAGATCCTATAAGTTGTGTAGGACATAAGCCCTAATTTTTAAGGTTCTTGTTCAAGTATCCTCTTGTATCTCATATTGCATTGGATTAAAGAACGCATTTTACTGAAAAGAGAGTAAAAAACACAATTTACGGTTATAAAAAAATGTATATCTTTCAGTTTTTTTCTAATTCTTAAATACTGGTTTCAAGGCAACAAAAAGGCGTTTTAAAAGTTGTAAACATTTAAGAGCCAGATGAAATCTACGATTTTTTTCTCTTTGAGAAATAATGAAGGGAGAATCCTTGGAATAATTTTAGTTCTACAGAAAAAAATAGTATTACTTTCTTTTGCAGCTAAATGAAAATGCAAAAGGACAAATGATGTGTTAGACATCAAACCTGACAATTTTCTCATTTATTCACAGCTCTAAAGAAAAATTGTGCTGACATTTACAAAGCTGGGGAAAGAGAAGATGGTATGTACACTATTAAGGCTGATAATTTGCAAGCCTTTGAGGTATTGTGTGACCAAACGACGCTGGGTGGAGGATGGACTGTGTTTCAGAAGAGACTGAACGGCTCGGTTGATTTCTACGTTAACTGGATCGATTACAAACATGGCTTTGGTGACCTGAATGGTGAATTTTGGTTGGGATTGGACAAGATTCACCGCCTGACTTCAGATAATAACAACATGCTACGTGTGGATTTGGAAGACTTTGAAGGGAATACTCGTTATGCCGAGTATTCCAAGTTTGGTGTTATGAGTGAGAATGACATGTACAAGATGACCCTTGGTAATTATTCAGGTGAAACAAAAAGTTTTTTTATTTTTAGATTAAGAAGGGAGCGGTAGTGTTAAAATCAGTATGTTAGTAAACTCAAGGGCTTGAACAAATAGAGAAGAATGGTCGAGCGTGGGGAAATAAAAGGTGGTTTCGGTTAAACGCGTTATGCTGATGCTGCCGTTATGGGGAAGTACGAATTTCCTAAAAACTGGTTAAATCATTTTACATCGATAGCTTGCAATGGACGAAAAAAAAAATGAATTACTAAAACCTCAGTCAGCTCATCAACATGCAATCCTGGACGGCGTACACCAGACAATGATCAAATTTGAAGAAAATTCTTTTTAAGTATCTCAACGAATATACCTATAAGCATTACTACATGAATCAATTCATTTCACAGATATATGTTTTAATTAATTTAATTATCGCTAAATTGATCTGTTTTACTCATTTAACGGTTTACTATAGGCCGTATAAAATTTTGATTTGTAATGTTAATTGTGAATGCTAATAACATTGTTCACTTTGTCAGGAAATGCTGGTGACTCTCTCGCTTTGCATCGGAATATGCCATTCACCACAAGAGATCAAGATAATGATAATCGTGACTATAACTGCGCCATTAAATTCAAAGGAGCCTGGTGGTACAGAGGATGTCACAACTCGAATCTGAATGGGTTTTATTATGTCGGTCACCATTCCTCTTTTGCTGATGGCGTGAATTGGTTGCACTGGAGAGGGCAGCATTATTCCCTCAAGAGAACTGAGATGAAAATAAGACCAGTGGATTTCTGAACTATTATTTTTATTGCAAAACTTTAGCACAGTACTATTTTGAAAAAAAACCAACGACTCAATTATGTTTGAATTTATGTTCTGTATTAACCAATAACTGACTAGGGCCTGTTTATGCAGAGGTGGGGGACTTCAGGTAGGTGATCGGAGGTAACCCGCTTAGGTGGGGTAAATATAACCTCGCTGTCCATACAATCTGTTATTTCATCTTGATCACGTTTGCATTACAGGTGGGGTAATCCGCCTAGTCCGCTGGGTAGGGTAACCCTGTCGGCCTAGTATGAATTTATGTTCAGTACTAAATAATCACCAATAAGTTGGTACCTACCGTTTTAATCTTTCAAGCTTGTTTAGACTTCTGTTTGCTTCTGTGTGAGTATAATCTTTTATAATTTCTCTTGGAAGCTTCTGGGGAATTGATTGTGGTCCTTGCTACGTTTTTCAAATCAGGACTTGAAAAGTTGAATCGGTAGAATAGATCATTCAACCGATAAGGATTTTGTTTACGATGTCTCTGACGTTTCATTCGTATTATGTAGTATCAACTCGTTTTGTATTACAACATACTTCATTGAGTTACACATGGTGTATGCACCACGCGAAGGAAACATTGCTAATGTGAAACATTTTGTTCAGTTTCATTGCCTGACTTAGCAAAACGTCAGGGTGATAAACCCAGATACAAGCCCCGCGGTACCCAGTAGAGGATTAAGTTTTCTCTCTGGGTAATACGTGCTCTAATTTTTTTAATGTTTGGTCTCGGATTTTTACTAGCTTAAGGAGACAAAAAGCGAATTTTTAACATGTAGCCATCATTCTTTCCAGGACACTCATAGATAATATTTCTAGTATATAATTTTTGGTTTCTGGTTTCCTATTTTCATTATCAGAACGGGAGCAAAACAATTACGCACTCTTTTGTGACATAACAACGCTATCAAAATGAAAATGTTCCTTATCCAATGCAGAGTTACCTCTGCTGGTCACGATTTGAGCGTGCTTGATATGCTCATTGTAATAGGTAAGACGAGATAGGGTTCATCAGAACATGTACATAGTGTAATAATGCTATACGCAGAATGAGTAGTTTGTGCGTCTAAATTAGCAAATTAGGATCGCAAAGATCACCGGGGAGAATTGGAAATGGAATCCTCCAACTTTCTGCCAAACTCTACATTTCGCCAAAACTTAGCGCAGAAAAGTCCAATTCTCCCTAGCGATCTTTGCAACACTAATTTGCAAATATAGACATGGATATTAATGACCGCGTAACAATACAATAAAAAGAATTTAAAAAACGATTAAGACGTGAATAGGATATTGAATGTCATCTGCTATATATGTGCAAAGAAGTTTCTTTTGGTGAGACAAACAAACCTCCTAAAGTAGTAAAATCTCCATCAGTTTATTGATGTGGATTGTAGAAACGAAGAAATCCATCGACAAACAGAGAGAGAATGTAAAGTAGGCAAAGTTTATCATTTTAACCATTAAAAGATAAACTGTACCTTTCTCGAATAGACAGCCAGCTTCTTAAGTACATTGTATGTTAAGTGTTTATTTATCATGATCACATCTTACTTTCCTACTTGTATTTGATGCTGTAGCGTGGACGGACAAGATCACTCCACCAAGACAGAGTCACCACAGGTTAATATGTAGAGCTGCGGCTAAGAATATATGAAAGTCATATATGTATATGACTATATATATATATATGGAACCAACATAACGACCAGCTCCCAGTTGGCTTGTTGTATTAGTAGTATGTTAAGGATCAAATACTCTATTGGTCTTTGTCACAGCCATAAATTTTTATCTACAATCAACAAGTTCTAGCTCTCCCATTCCCTCCCCCGCGGACGAGAGAATGAGTTGCGTGACAAGCCCACACAAAAGCCACGGAGACAAACGTTTTAGCAATATAAAGCTTATCAATAAGATATATGCGCACTGTGTTTCTGTTCTCCACCATTACTGGCCGCAGTTAGTCATTTGCAGTTTGGTTTAAAAGTTAAACTTTTTTCCAAAAACACTATACCTTATTGAATTATTTCAGATACATTCAGGGTTGTGATGAGATAAAACCAAGCAGTGTCAGGGTTAACGATAAAAGCAATGATCTAATGACTACTAATAATTTGAACAGCTAAACAGCAAAAAGCAAAACAAACCGTTATGTTTTGTAACCATAGTGACAACACTTCAAAAACTTCTGTAGAGGTTAATAAGACACGATTTCACTCCTGATACGAAGCAAACATGGAATCAAACTACGAAATACATACTATTGATCACAAGGTAAGAAATATCTTTTTGAGCTACTTATTAATATCGCTTTGACCAGTTTTGTTAATGGCAGATATAATTTTGAAAAATTCTGAATAATATACCGAGAATCTAACCAATTAACAATTCAGTACATTCTATCGCATTCTTACGGTCAAAGTTGCCACAACTTATTATTTTCATGTATATAACGAAGGATTCTATTACGTCGTACTGGAGAGGTTGGTTACCTTATAAAAAAGAAAAATAATTAAACTTTGAATTTCAAATGCCAACTAACATTTCATTGGTAGCATGTCTGTTTAATACTAACGGCAAAAATTTATTTGGCCTGCATACCAACTCTGTCTGCTTGTAGACTGACAGACAGAGCCACAAAAATACTGAAGCAAACTTTCAGGGACGTCTCTTTGACATTTATTACATGTTTTGATCAATGGAGAAAAATCGAGTGTAAAATAATTTACGCTCACTTATTGCTGAAAGGAAAAACAAAGGCTAAAGATGACAACAACTTTAAACTTATGTCGTAAGCGTAATGTATTCCATTTCCGTTTTAAACGAAACTTTTTAAAATATTGTGACTAACCTAACGATAAATTGGGAGAGTGGAGTAGAAAATTGATAATTTAATAGGGTTTACATGACTTGTAATTTCTACGGATCCGTTATTTTTTTCTTCTTATGCCTTTTGCGGCGGTTAACTTACTCACCTAAATGAATATTTAATAGCGAGAAGTTCCACTAAGCTTCCATTTTTCACGTGAGGAGATGAAAAAGCCCGTCATCATGATGACGTCGATACTTGCGATAATATAACTAAATGAAGTACTCGTTTTCGAAATATCGTGATAATTAAGATTTCTGTGAAGTAGAAATAGCTGAGGATAAATGCTGAAGGCCTGCACATTCAAATTCATAGGAAACAGAATGTTTAATTACTCAGGACAAATTTGATATAGCCACTTTTTTTTAGCTTGAAACTATATTTTTTCAATTTATAGCAATGCACTTGAAGTTTATCCTTGAGGTTATTATTGACAATCTCAATAATTTTCTTGGAAAAATCTTTACGCCGTTTTGTTACACAGGTGATCATGAGTTTATTTCCGCTATTAACTTTTTTTTGTCTTATTTTTTTAGCGTCACTATTAGTACTTATGATCAAAGCCAAAATCTCTAAGCAGATACACCTAATCTAATTCACAATGTCTCCTATTATCCGGAATACAAGAAACAAATAACGATGAAAACAAAACAAGCTACAAAACATATATTTATGTTGCAGACCATTAGATAACGTGTTTCTTCATCGTGTTTACAAAAAGCCCTCCTCACAATACGCGCATAAAAGGAGCAAATTCATGAATTAAAACAAACCATTCAAATGTATTGTGGTGCGGTTATTAACGCTTTGAAAATATTCCCATAATTATTCGTAACATTTCTTTGCCATAGGTTAATTCACCCACAAAGATTAAATTTTGAAATGAAAACCAATCACTTAAAATTGAATTTTCAAGGGATGAAAACCCCCTTAAGAGAAGACAATTCAAGGTTTTCATGCAACAAGGTACATTCAGACCTGTAATAAGCGGTCACCCATGGGGAATGGCTTGATGACCGCTTAATACGGGTTGAACGCTAAATACAGGTTCCACGAAATAGGGGAATTATACAGAAACGAGACATACGTCATTTTATGCCATAATTGTTCAATTGATGCACCAAACTCGCTCAAAATACTACCAAAATTAAGGATTGCGGGACAAATATGGCTTAAAGTTTAGTTGAACGATTATTCTTTGTTTTGTTTGAGTGATCCCACTATAAATGACTGTTCAGTACAGGTGGAATTCAACACAAACATGCCGTGGAACAGTAATTTAATGGAACAGTGGTGAGTGAGTCAAAATAAGAAATTAGCGCGAGTAAGTGAAAACTAAACAATTAGGTTGATTCGTTTTCTCTCGCACAGGTGATGATTGTCGAAACATCATACTTTGGGACCCAATACCAAACATGGCCGTGAGAAATCACGTGATGAGGAGTGCAGAAGTGTTCAGTGAAGGTAGCTGCAGAGTGATGTGTTATATGGAGCCTAACTGTGTGTCAATCTATATTGGATTAGTAGAAGGAGGAAACCAACAATGCGAGTTGAATAACGCAACCGAGAAAAACCATGCTCCCTTTCTTCTTGTGAATAAAGAAGGTTACACATATCTTGAAATCGAAGTAAATTGCACCTTCTTATCAAACTGAGGGGAGTCACACACAAATTTAGGCTGAGGTCTTAAACTTTTTTTTCCCAACAGAATCCATGCAGTAGCAGCCCATGTTTGAACAATGGCACCTGTCAAGCTAGATTCACCAATAAAGGTTTTCGTTGCGTTTGTCGTCATGGATTCAGTGGAGATAACTGCCAGTTCAAAGCTAAACAGTACAAATGGTGTTTTCATTCACTAATCCTCTTGGGTTAGTTGAATTATATATTCACAGTGGAGAGACTGTTTTTTCATTTAGATAATTAATTGACTTACCAGTATTTCGGATCATTTAAGGGGATATGGAAATTCATCAAATCTGACTTCTTAGAAAAACTATGATCCACTAAAGATGAATTAATGAACACGTCATACCGAAACTCAGAATATATCTTGTAAGTTGTCTAGGACGAAAGCCCAGGTTCTTGTATCACAATGTTTAAGGTTCTTGTATCAACAACCTGAGACTGTTTCTGCGTCACATTGGATCAAAGAAACTATTTTATAGAAGAGAGAGCAAAAATACGTCTATTAACGGTGGTAAAAAAATCCGTCTGTTTTGAAACGAAAAACCAGTAAAAGGACGAATGATGTGTAGGACATAAACCTGAAAAGTTTGTCGTTCATTCACAGCTCTAAAGAAAAACTGTGCTGACATTTACAAAGTTGGGGAAGAGGAGACGCTGTGTACATCATTGAAATTGATGATTTGCCTGCCTTTGATGTATTGTATGACCAAACAACAAAAAAACAAACCAAACAAAAATAACAAATAATCTCAACCACATCGATGTATAATTTCGACAGCGCACTATGTAAAAGTATTCACTGATCAATCATGCCCAGTGGGACAAAAATACGAGCTTTTTTTACAATAGTTGTTACATTTGACGGCCCAACCTCTTCTTCAGACTTTAAAGCACACACTGAGAAACAAGCTGGTGAGTAACTACTGGAAGTGTATTCGCCATCAATGTCATTATCATCATCAATTTCATTGTCATTATCACTGTTATTGCTATCATAATTATTTACACCATTATCATTATCAGTATTATCATTATTTTTTAAAATCTTTTTTTAAGCTTTTCACACCTCTCTGCGTTTCTCGAAGATGCATCTCCACACTCAAATCAAGATTTTTTTGTGACATATCAGTATTGTTAAAATAAGTTCTTTTAAAGTTTTCTTTGAAATTATCACTTGAATTGTCAATTGTCAATCCGAATGGTGTTGTTGAAAGAGCAAGTGAAATCCAGCACGGAGCCTGGTGGTATCGCAGTTGTTATACCTCCAACCTAAATGGCTTCTATTATCAAGGACAGCACTCTTCCCGGGGCGCAGTGGCCTGGTTTTACTGGAAGAACAATTTCGCGTCTCTAAAAAGAACAGAGATGAAAATAAGTCCAACAGAATTGAATTTGACGCTTTCATTTGCAATTTAAACAAATTTAAATATATGATCAGACTTCTGCTTTTATTGCTCGTTATCGTTTATATTTAGTTTGTACCGGTTCATTTTTTGCAAGAAGGTCAAGGTATTCACAAGAGTTTTGTCAATCGACGATGAAAATGATGTCATCAATAACGCTCTCAGTAAGGGGCGTTCGAAAAGGTAGCCTTAGAAACCCTTTGCGGGGACCAATTTGCATTATAAACTCTGTTGATAGAACTAAGTTATCTTGTCGTTAATGACAGCCTGTTTTAACAGGAGTACAAGACCGCAATTGATTAGGTTTTCGGGTTTTAAGTAAATGTCAATAATTTCCAAGATATTATTTCTTCATCCTGGTTGCCTAAGAGAAATGAAGTTTTCAAGTAACACAGTAAAGAAGAGAAGTAATACAGAGCGAAAAGAGGGTAGGAAACCCGCTTCAAACTTTGTTGCGGCTTATTAAAAAATTTGTATCAAGCAAATTAATAAAACATACGACTGTCATGTTCTCCGATTCGGAATCGCTTTAAATGGCAAAGTGGCAGAAAGTGTTGAGCAAAACGAGTCCTGGAAAACTTACGCGTCCATGTTTAATACTAATTACTATGCTCTCGTCCAGTGAAATATGTACAGTTATTTGCAGGATTGCTGACCAAGAATCTATATATCATTTCATAACTTTTTTTCATTTTTGCACTTTAGTCAACCTTACCGTTAATCCACAATTTCACAAAGGATTAGAACTTGAATTTCAAAGTATTTTGTTTGTCTTCGTATAAGAGAGCGTAGCAGGGTGTATTTGTACTGCTCTTCACCATAAGATCATTTTTTTTAGTTCTTCAAATTACACTGTTGGAGATACTACTACTACTACTATTTACTACTACTTCTACAACTACTATTGATAATTCTACAAGAGGATATCAATATTTCCTTGTACTTCTACTATAATGATCACTATTGCCACTGCTTTTGCTGCTGCTGCAACTATTTCTACAACTAAATTATGTAAGTGGATCATTGTATGATGAATTTTTTTTACTTAGGAGAAGTTCCCCCAATGATCATATTTCCAAAAAGAGGTAATGAAAAAACCCATCAATAGAACGGCGTCGATACTTCCAAAAATACTACGAAAAATATATTTGTTATCGAAATTTCGAGGTTATGAAGAGTTCATTTTAGTAGAAATAGCTGACAAATATATGCTGAACAACTGTATGACCTTTGTTAGCATTTAAATTTATAGGAAAACAGAAAGTTTAATAATTTGAGACGACTTTCATAGGGTCATGATCATAATATATACCTTGGAGTTATAATTTTCAATTTCAGTATAGCAATGCAGTTCAGGTTTTTCCTTGAAGCTATCATTGGCAGTATCTATATTTTTCTTGGACTAACCTTCCTACAATGTTTTTGTTACACTGGTGAGTATAACTACACTATTATTAAATTTCTTGTGTTTCATTTTTCTGGCGCTGCTCCCTCGAACCATTAGAAGAACTAGGCCAATGCAAATAATCTTTAGGAAAACACATATTTTCTAACTCATCACTAATGCATATAAAGAGAGACTATTGGATATTTTTTCTTTCACCGTGTTTCAAAAAAGCCCTTAGAATATGCGCTTCTAAGGATCCTATTGATAAATTGAAACAAACGAGTCAAAGATATTGCAGTGTGGTAATTAACGCCATGAAAAAATTTCGGATATTTTCCGTAACAAATCCTTTCCGCAGGTTAGCTCATCTTTGATAAAGCGGGTTTTCATGCAGTAATTTGGTAAAATAGTGTGCTTGCAGGTGTATCTTTACCAAGTGACGATAAAAAATTGTTCGAGTAAGCGATAACCTGGACGAGTAAATCTATTCGTTTTGCTCTCCCCAGGTGACGATTGTCGAAAAATTGTATTTGGGTACCCAATACAAACCATGGCTATGAAGGATCATGTGATCAGGAGTGCAGAAGTGCCCAATGTGGGAAGCTGCAAAGTGATGTGTTATATGGAGCCTGATTGCGTATCCATTAATGTTGGACCTGTAGAAGGAGGAAACCAAAAATGCGAGTTGAACAACGCCACCAAGGAAAACCATGCTACATTTCTTCTTGTGAATAAACCAGGTTGCATATATTTTGCAATCGAGGTAAAATTTTACATTTTTACCAACCTGAGGGGTGTTATACACATAATTTCTCCTCGTTTCATGTTAAAGTGATCTTATTTTTGATTAAAGGGAAAGCTACAAAAGGTTTAGTTTGTCATCCATCAGAGGAGGTTGTTCATTTCTTGGCGCTCAAGTGATCTTATTATTGATGTAAGGAAAAGTTGCACAAAGTTTATTTTGTTTTTTTATTAACAGAATTCCTGCAGTAGCAGTCCATGTTTGAACAATGGCATCTGTAAAGCTGGATTCACTAGTAAAGGTTTTCGTTGTGTTTGTCGTCATGGATTCAGTGGAGAAAACTGCCACTTGCAAGGTCTCATAAATTGCATTTTCATACACTAATCTTCTTGGGTTAAATGAACCACTGAAATTGGGTAATTTACCGATTGTTTTTTAAATCTGTTAACGAAGTAGATTTGAAATCATTCGTAAATTAATCACTGTAGACTATTGAGAAATTATTGAAATTTTACTCCTTACACGATCCAGAGTCTCTTGTGTGCGCGGCGTTGAATCCTACAATTTTCTCATTTGTTTGTAGGCCTGAAAAATTGTGCTGAAATTTACAAAGCTGGAGAAAGAAGAGATGGTATGTACACTATCAAACCTGATAACCTGCTTACCTTTGATGTATTCTGTGACCAAACGACGGAGGGTGGAGGATGGACAGTGTTCCAGAAGAGACTGGACGGCTCGGTTGATTTCTACCGTAACTGGACCGACTATAAACATGGCTTTGGTGACCTGAATGGTGAGTTTTGGCTCGGAATGGACAAGATTTACCGCTTGACCCCATGTAATAACAGCAAGCTGCGTGTCGACTTGGAAGACTTTGAAGGGAATACTGCTTATGCTGAGTATAACATGTTTGGTGTTATGAGTGAGAATGACAAGTACAAGCTGACTACTTGGTAGTTATTCGGTAAAACAGTATCTTTTTGTCTTATTTTATTATTAAAACATAGGTCGAATTTTGTACAATTTCAAAAGTGGTGGGGGGAAGGGGGGAATGAATGGTCAGTTTTGGCTCGGACTGGACAAGATTCACCGCCTGACCTTATGTGAAAATAACATGCTACGTGTGGACTTGGCAGACTTTAAATGAAAAAATACTTATGCTTAGTGTAAGATGTTTGGTGTTATGAGTGAGAATGACAAGTACGAACTGATCCTTGGTTCTTACTCAGGTAGACCTGTCATTTCGTCTCTTCTTTTCTAGTTATTTAAGAAGGGGGGAGGAGAGTGCTGAGTAATGTAAATATCCTAAACGTCTTTAAAATCGATGGCTTTGGAAGACAAAAGAGTACCCTCAGCTCATTGATATGCAATCCTGGACAGCGCATACCGCACGTTTACTAGCCCAGAGGTCTTCGCCGGTGGAGCATGTACAATTAACCTGGCGAACTATAGCTAATCCAACTCTGATGAGTGTCTCGGGAAACGTATTTATTGGCATTATCATATTGCGTCATTCAATCCCAAGAATCTCCGACATGAATCGTAGATATTATTTAGAATGCTTTTGTTCCATATCATTATTGTTAAATTATACTTATCTGATATTTCAAGATTTGCTCTGCTTTACGAACTGCTAATTGTTGGTCAAACGTAATACTCATAGTGCGGCTCATTTTATTAGGAAATTCTGGTGACTCTCTTGCTTTGCATCGCGGTATGCCATTCACCACTAAAGATCAAGATAATGACAATTCTGAGAGTATCAACTGCGCCCTTAGGTAAAAAGGAGCCTGGTGGTACAAGAGATGTCACCACTCAAATCTCAATGGCTTGTATCTTCATGGCAGTCACTCCTCCCATGCTGATGGAGTGAACTGGTTTCACTGGAAAAATCATCATTACTCTCTAAAGAGAACCGAGATGAAAATAAGACCAGTGGATTTCTGAACTGTCATCTTTATGGCACAACAATGAAACGGTACCAACTTAACAAAAAAACGAGTGTCTCGATAAAGTATATTCAGCATTAAATAATCATTCTTACATTGGAGCTTAGCGTAATGTTATTTAGGTTTTTCTTGCTTCTTTGTGCACGTTTTTCAAAATAGGAATAGTTGATTGTGTAAAATCGGCCCGTTAACCGATAATAGTAATAATCATAATAGTAATGATAAGTTAATCTATATAACGGTACATGCAAAAAGCTCCTTATCATAGTTGGACAGTTAATTATAAGAAGCTCTGAAAAAATGCGTCTTTAATCTTTTCTCAAAAAACAGAAACTAATGGACTCAATCTAAAGTTTATGGGTTGGACATTCTATAGCCTGGGGGCAGCCGCTGAAAGGACCCTGTCTCCATAAAATTTTAAGTGGGTGTTAGGTATTTACCAGAGTTATCCTCGAATCTCAGTGGCTTGCATCATCATGGCCATCACGCTTCCTATGCTCCTCCTATCTCGGTTATACAAGCTTTGATTCTTTAAGTTTTTGACTCGTATTTTCACTTAACGGAACACAAAGCGATCGCACAGCCTTCATTTTTTCTAAGTCAATATCAGAAGAGTAAACCCAGTTGCTAATTCAGTTCTAGTTCCCTTTGATTTCTATAACGAAACCTAAAACAATTACCCAATGTTTTGACTCTAAAGAACGCTATCAGAAAAACAAATATTTCAAGTTCTAGTGTACACTGGAATGCGGAAACGTAATGTCGATGATTCTAAAGTGCTTCATATATTCTTTCTTAGCTTTTGTTAAAGTAAATACCTTGCACTGTTATTAATAAACATATTGCACTTTAAATCATAAGAACATGTTGTCACGGTTAAGGTCCATTTTGTAGATAGGGCTTCTCAGGTAATTATGTTACATAGAGAGTTTGTAAAAATACCAAATGTAAGAATGAGTATTTCCCCCCTTGCCTCGAAGCCATATCAGAATTTTGATATATCGAAAGTGGCGTATTGAATCACTTGCGACCATTGGTTAGCAGGCTGAAAGAGGGATCCTTACAGCTTTGTTTACCTATAAATGATAAAAATTTTCGATTGAAAACTTTTCGATTTTTTTTCACAATTTGAATGCGATGGGGAACGAAATCAAGAAAACGA
The DNA here is from genome assembly GCF_036669915.1 of Pocillopora verrucosa. NCBI lineage: Eukaryota > Metazoa > Cnidaria > Anthozoa > Scleractinia > Pocilloporidae > Pocillopora > Pocillopora verrucosa. Next base: position 30,129,182 of record NC_089314.1, on the reverse strand, counting down.
GACCGTTCTTTTGGCTCGTTCTGCAGCTATGGCGTCCAACTCGTGTAAGGTTTTTAATTTAGACGTGAGTTTGTCCATATCTTTAGGTGCACGCCCCAGGTACTGAAGAATCTGCAAGTAGCTTTCCACCATCCACGCTTTGAAACTCATGATTCTAGTGACAAGAAGATAATTGTTAGTGACGGGTTCAAACGATTCACCTTCGTTTCACCCTTTACACCCTAACATCAGGATGCATATTCTCCATACTGCTCTCTATACATTTCCTAAGCTGATGACAGGGAGAATTTGTTTAACAATCAAGAGCTTCATGACCTTAATGTTTGATTGAGGGGTAATAATGTAAGGAGAAATTAACTTCTAGTCATTCTACAAGATCAACACGGATTCAATGAAAGCTGATTACCGGCGGTGTCTCTCCGCATATAAAAACTTTTACCGCAGCCTGTTTAGCCTACGAGCTGGCTCTTGTGTTTGGGTTTGTTTAAAACCTATGGTCGGATGTGATGTAGCTGTATCATCCAATAATTGGAAGAACAAAAACCGGAAGTAGATTCGTAACAGAGAATCGGGAGTCAGAACACTTTAAGGACAGGGAAGGTGAAAATGCCATTGAAACTGGCGGCCTCCCTATGCAATAATAACTCGTTTTGCGAACCATAAAAATTCTTTATGGAATGTATAATGAGAACGACAGGAAATTTTACCTCAGGCGATAGCACTGGGAAGAACTTCCCACTTATTTGGAAAACAGAATTACCTTATTTTCTCATCGAGGACGTATGATTCAAAGATTGTCTTCATCTTCGACCATAGACCACTATTCTCTATATGGCGCTGCAAGAAAAGGTAAAATAATTGACGTCTGAACCAGTTGCTACCGCGGAACTTTTGAAATTTTCCAAAATTCGACCTATGTTTATACTGGTAGATTAACTGGAATCTCTTTTCTTACCTGCAAAGGAATTTCGATAAAAACCAATCAAAAATCGTGAAAAAAAAGTAAAAACAAAACAGAAAAGGGACCACGGAATACAAATATATTTTCATAGATCGTCTGGCCATGAGAACAAATCTATCCATTGGCTGTGTTTAATTATAAGTTCCTGTAAAAACTAGTGTGATAGGACAAGGTTGAACACGAAGCAAACATTTTTTAGCAGGGGTAGGCTGGGGGAGAGGAAAGAGGGGAGGGGAAAGGGAAGGATATAGAATGTAGTTCTACAGGAAAAAGCTCGAATCTCTAAAACGCCCCACCGGTTGTCGAAGGGGAGAGGAGGGAGGGGGATGGGGCTTCGATCCTGATCGAGAGCTCCGAGTATTTTTCTCTGTTTAGCGTCCACGACTAATAAAGCTGCGCAAAAATTTTAGGATTTGCTGTTCGGGTTGTTAAATTTAAGGAGATTTACAAATTATGACAGTTTGCTACAATAAAAATACATCAAAAAGTCAACAAAGGAAATTAGGTGAACTTTGCCTTGCTAAAAAATGGTGCCATTAATAGGAAAATGTAAGAAACAATCTGCCTCAAGAATAAATTATTTCGAAGTAAAATAACATTATCCACACCTGAACACAAGCAGCATGCTCCGGTGGAAACTGTTAAAGAATGATTATCACTATCTCGAAGTGTCCTTAAGCGATTTTTTTCATGGTTATCAAATCCTCTTCTGTTACTCTTGAAGTAAACAGCATTCCAGCGCTTCCCCACGCGATTGACGTTGAAGAAGAACCTGACAAAAACTCTCGAAATCTGGAGGATAAAGCGACATTTAAAACGAAGAGAAGTCTTAATATCTACTCTTTAACTTACTCTTGATGAATATATCCCACTACAATTATAAAAAAAAACAAATTGTCACGCTCAAGGTCATTATTTGTGTCGAGGCTCATCTGTACATGATGCTTCATAATGAGTTTCAAAAAATACCAAATGTAATTAGTAAGAGTGGGCGAGAACACAATAGAATAACAATAAAACATGAGTTCAGGGGTGAATATCATTGGCTATGTATTGAGATATTTCTCTTAATTAGGTGGAAAGTTACAAAACTAATGGAATCTCCTGAGGCCTGTCGATGTGAATTGTAGAAAGGAGAACAAATCAATTGACAAGTAGAGAGAATGATAACCAGCCAAACTTTATCATCATAACTCTTGCAAATTAAACTACACCTTTTGCGAATAGTCATAACAAGCTAGCTTTTCAAGTTCGTCGCAAGTCAAGTGTCGATTCATCGCATCCAACTTTCTTACTTGGTGGTTTTACGTAAAGGGGAAGATCACGTCACTAACACAGAGTCATCGCAGATCCTTATGTGTAAAGTTAGGTACGAAGGTTTCTCTGATAAAACAAACAGCGAGTTACAAGGACCTGTTTCATATTAAGTTTATGTAATATTTGGTTTGTAGCGATCCATTTTTGCACGGGGGTCCAGGTATTCACAAGAGTAATGTCGATCGACGATGTAAGTGACGTCATCAATAACGCTATGTTGAGGGGTGATCGAAAGGGAAGCCTTAGAAACCCTTTACAGAGGCCAATTTGTATGATCAACTCAGTTGATAGAACTAAGTTATCTTTTCGTTAATAACAGCCTGTTTTAACCAGAGTACCCTTCCGCACACTAGGTTTTCACGCACCATGAGAAGTATCGTACAGCGCTTACTTGTAACGGTATATCACTTTCTCTGTAACACCGTATATTTTATCATCACTCAGGCCTATGGCTACCTGGGTAAAAAAAAAACCTCAAAGTCAGCATGTTTCCTTTTCTATTTTTTCGCCATTTTCCTGACGTTTCTGAGCACTTCTTATTAAGATCACTTTAATTTGTTAGCGGACATATATTGAGTCAAAATGTTTAATTTGTGGTGAAGTCGTTAATAATTTCGGCATGTACTAAAACCTGAAACAACAAAACGAAACGACCGAAGCGTAACGACCGTTGTGACTGAAACAAAACCACTACAACGATCGAGACGAGTGGATGCTGAAAAGTGGCGGACTTCACTTCAGATATTCTCTCGCATTTAAGGATTTTACATATCAAAGCCGTCACACGAAACTTAATTTTTTTTTCCTCCACGCGAGCAGCTGAAACTATAATTTGACACTTATAATAATATGTAGTTTCCAGTACGGAACGCCAGCCTCATTGAATACTGAAGCGTATACGGAAAGGAGAGATAACAGATAACGGTATTCAGTGACAACGTCTATGTCCGAGACTCTTTTATTGATTGTCTTTTTTTTAATTGAGGTTCCATCGCCGCATAATACTAAGCCGATGGCAATCGCGAGAGATCACTGAATTTTCCCGTGGGGTAGATCAGGAATAGGCCATAATCTAAACGAGAGAAAATGACGACTGACACCTGCATGACACCCGTTCATTTTACCAGGATTGACCCCATTATTTTTTGTATACTTTTTTGATCGTTTCGGTCGTTTGGTTTTGGTCGTTAGGTTCGTTTCGTTTCGATCATTTTGTTTTGATCATTTCGGTGGTTTCGCTTGTTTCGTTTTGTTTTCCTGTTTCGGGTGTTTGTAAATGTCAATAATTTCCATGATATTATTTCTTCATCCTGGTTGCCTAAGAGAAATGAAGTTTTCAGGTAACACTGTAAAGAAGAGAAGTAACGCAGAGCAAAAATAGGGTAGCAAACCTGCTTCAAACTTTGTTGCGGCTTAAAAGAATTTGTATCGAGCAAATTTAATAAAACATATGAGTGTCATGCTCTCCTATTCGGAATCGCTTTAAATGGCAAAGTGGCAGAAAGTGTTGAGCAAAACGAGTCCCGGAAAACTTACGCGTCCATACATTTTAGTTAGAATTTGTTCGTGTGCGCCCTAATTTTGCAAATGTAACGATTCACGGCAATTTCAATGACCAGCTTATTAACCACAAATGTGTTAGCTTTCACAGTTTGTCTTTCTGAGAATTCTGACTTGGACACACCACAGGTGCATTTACTTATCCAAGGTGAAGGCGGAGCCAAGAAACTGCTTTCCTAAAAAAATCAAGGTTTCCGGCCTCAACATTTAGCGTAAACGAAATTACCTCTTACAACACTGCGAAAAGCTGCCAAAAATCTTCAGGGAAACTTGCTCACTCGTTTGGTAATTTTGTCAAGAGCATTTTTTGCAGGATACTTTCTAAATTGGAAAAAGCATAACCTTACATAACACCGTAGTTAACTCCAGAGGAAAATGCGACACATTGTATTGTTTTAAAAATTTATATTTTCATAAATCTTTAATTTGAAAGACATAAAACTGGCCTAAGTTACCTCCAGCGAAAATGGATAAACATTGTTGAGTTCTAAAACTTCTTACATGTCCCGCTGAGAGTGTTTTGACCAAATAATTTGCAGCTTTGTTTAAGAGTTTAACTTGCCATATAAGTTTTTCAAAACATTCTCTGTTTTTCATTGAAGTATTTCATTGCCTGTCATATCCAGTGGTACTGAGATGTGAGATCAGTCATTTAGATTTAAACACAAAAGTTATGATCTGATGACTAACAACAATTAGAACAGCTGGATAGGAAGAATGACTGTGGCGTGTAGAATAGCGGTTTTGTTTTGTAACCATAGTTACAGAAGCTCAAACAGTTCTATAAATTAAAGGAAAGCACGACACCATAAAGTTTTCACTATTGATACCCCCAGGAACAAAATCAAGTAAGAAAACCACTTTTTCGCTTCGGAGGTAAGAAATATATCTGTGAGGTACATATCTATATTTCTTAGACCAAGCCTTTCTAGCTCAGACCAATTGTGCTAATTGCAGAAATGATCGAGAACAATTTTGAATAAATTTCTGTCAATTCAGCTACACGATATTTCACATTCTGTCACATCCTTCTCGTCAGAGTTGTTACAATTTTTTTTCTTTTAGTTTGAAGTTCTAAAAAGCCACCCGAATGTCACAGAATGCTTGGGACCAGTCTAACTAAGAAAAAGTCGGGGGATGTTTAATGCTAACTACTATGCTCTCGTCCAGTGAAATATGTAGAGCTATTTGCAAGATTGCTGACCAAGAACCTAAATATCATTTCATAACTATTTTCATTTTTGCACTTTAGTCAACTATATAGTTGATCCACAATTTCGCAAAGGATTAGAACTTGAATTTTAAAGTACTTTGTCTGTCTTTGTATAAAGGAGCGTATCAGGGTGTAATTGTATTGCTATCCACCATAAGATCAATTTTTCTAGTTGTTCAAATCAGACTTTTGGAGATACAACCACTACTAATACTATTTACTACTACTTCTGCAATTACTATTGATACTTCTACAAGAGGATATCAATATTTTCTTGTACTTCTACTATAATGATTACTATTGCTACCGCTTCTACTACTGCTGTCGCTGTTACTATTTCTACTACTAAATTATGTAACTAGTTCATTGTATGATGAGGATCCGCTATGTTCCTCGTTTTGTGCCTTTTGCAGTGGTTGACTTACCTATACTCGTGAATTTTTATTTACTAAAGAGAAATTCCTCTGATGATTATATTTCCAAAGAGAGTAAATGTAAAAACCCATCAACAGAACGGCGTCGATACTTCCAATAATACAACAAAAAAAAAGAGTTTGTTATCGAAATATCGTGGTTATTAAGAGTTCCTTTAAGAAGAAATAGCTGAGAAATTAATGTTGAACAACTGCATGACCTTTATTAGCTTTTAAATTTATAGGAAAACAGAAAGTTTTGGAATTTGAGACAACTTTAATATGGTCACGATAATGATACTTACCTTGAAGTTATTTTTTTTAATTTATAGCAATGCAGTTCAAGTTTTTTCTTAGAGGTATCATTTGCAATATCTATATTTTTCTTGGAATAACCTTCCCACCATGCTTTTGTTGCTCTGGTAAGCATATCTATATTATTATTAAATCTCTTGTGTTTCGCTGCTCCCTCGACAAGGCCACCTACTGACAATGCAATAATCTTTAGGCAAATACACTTATTTTTTTATATCAAAATATCTCCTTTTATGCACATATACAGAGACTATTGGATACTGTTTTTCTTTACCGTGTTTGCAAAAAGCCCTCAAAATATTCGCATCAAAGGATCATATTGATAAATTGAAACAAACGAGTCAATGATATTGTAGTGTGGTAATTAGTTAAAGCCATGAAAATTTTTGGGATATTTTCCGCAACATATCCTTTCCGCTGGTTAGCTCATCTATATCGCTCTGTTTTGATAACCAAAACCTCCCGTTAGAATTGAAGTGTAAAAAGATGAGAATCCCCTTTGGAGAAGACTCTTTGATGAAGGTTTTCGTGCAGTAAGTTGGCAAAATAGCCTGCTTTGATGTGTTTATTTACCAAGTGACGATAAAAAATTGTACGAATAAGCGATAACCTGGACGATTAATTCTATTCGTTTGCCTTTCCCAGGTGACGATTGTCGAAGCATTATATTCAGGGACCGAATACAAAACATGGCCATGAAGGATCGTGTGATCAGGAGTGCAGAAGTGCTCAATGAGGGAAGCTGCAGAGTGATGTGTTATATGGAGCCTGACTGCGTGTCCATTAATGTTGGACCTGCAGAAGGAGGAAACCAAAAATGCGAGTTGAACAACGCCACCGAAGAAAACCATGTTCCATTTCTTCTTATGAATAAACCAGGCTACATATATTTTGCAATCGAGGTAAAATTTTACATTTTTACCAACCTGAAGGGAGTCAGACACAGATGATTTATTTTCATTTCAGGTTAAAGTGATCTTATTCTTGATTCTTGATCTTGGGGAAAGCTACAAGAGCTTTATTTTGTTATTCATCAGGGGAGGTTGTTTGTTTTTTGGCGCTAAAGTGGTTTTATTCTTGATGTAAAAAAAAAAGTTTGGAAAAAGGTTACTTCCTTTTTATCAACAGAATCCCTGCAGCAGTAGTCCATGTTTGAGTAATGGGACCTGTCAAGCTGGATTCAGCAGTAAAGGTTTTCGTTGTGTTTGTCGTGATGGATTCAGTGGAGAAAACTGCCAGTTGCAAGGTCACGTAAATTGCAATTTCATTCACTAATCCTCTTGGGTTAAATAAATCACTAAAATTGGGTAATTTACAAACTGTTTTTTGAATCTGTTAATAGAAGTAGATTTGGACTCATTCGTAAATTGATTGATGTAGAGTATTTAGAAATTATTGAAATTTTATTCCCTGAACGATCTACTATCAAGTGTTGTGTGCGCGGCATTGAATCCTGCAATTTTTTCCATTTGTTCATAGGCCTGGAAAAAAATTGTGCTGACATTTACAAAGCTGGAAAGAGAGAAGACGGTGTATATACCATTAAACCTGATAATTTGACTGCCTTTGATGTATTCTGCGACCAAACAACGGACGGTGGAGGATGGACTGTGTTTCAGAAGAGACTGAACGGCTCGGTTGATTTCTATCGCTACTGGAACGACTATAAATGTGGGTTTGGTGACCTGAATGGCGAGTTTTGGCTCGGATTGGACAAGATTCATCGCTTGACCTCATGTAATAACAACATGCTACGTGTGGACTTGGAAGACTTTGAAGAAAAAAATACTTATGCTGAGTACAAGATGTTTGGTATTTTGAGTGAGAAAGACAAGTACAAGCTGATCCTTGGTTCTTATTCAGGTAGAACTGTCATTTCGTCTCTTCTATTCTAGTCATTCTAAGAAGGAAGAGGGGAGGGGAGGGGAGGGGAGGGGAGGGTTAGGGGAGGGGAGGGGAGGGGAGGGGAGGGGAGGGGAGGGGAGGGGAGGAGTAGAGAGTTAAGGAATGTAAATATGCTTAAACTCTTTTCCATCAATAGCTTTGAAAACAAAAAAGTAACCTCTGCTCATCGATACGCAATATGGACAGCGCATACCAGACGTTGATTAGTTCAGAGGTATTTGCAGTCGGATCAGTGCAGTGCGTTGTTTACCTGACGAACTAATCCAGCTCTGATGAGTGTCTCGGCAAACATATTTATTGGCATTATCACATTGAATAATTCGATCCCTAGAATCTTCGACATGAATCATAGATATTACTAAGAATACTTTTACTCCATATCATTATCGTTAAATCATACATAAGCTCATTGTTGGTCAAACGTAATACTCATAGTGCGGCTCATTTTTTTAGGAAATTCTAGTGACTCTCTTGCTTTGCATCGCGGTATGCCATTCACCACTAGAGATCAAGATAGTGATAATCATGAGCATCACAACTGCGCCATTAAGTTCAAAGGAGCCTGGTGGTACAATAAGTGTCACCACTCAAATCTCAATGGCTTGTATCTTCGTGGCAGTCACTCCTCCCATGCTGATGGAGTGAACTGGAAAGGCTGGAAAGGACATTATTACTCTCTAAAGAGAACCGAGATGAAAATAAGACCAGTGGATTTCTGAACTGTCATGTTTATGGCACAACAATGATACAGTACCAACTTAACCAAAAAGACGAGTGTCCCGATCAAGTCTATTCATTAAATAATCACTCTTAAATTGGAGCTTAGCGAGATGTCGTTCAGGATATTTCTTGCTCCTTATCGTGTGTTTTTCAAAATAGGAATAGTTGATTGTGTAAAATCGGCCAGTTAGCTGATAATAATAATCACATGATAGTAATAATAATGACTTAATCTATATAGCGGTACATACAAAAAGCTTCTTATCATAGTTGGAAATTGACAGTTAATCATAAGTAGCTCTGAAAAGATGCGTCTTTAATCGTTTCTCAAGAAAAAAAGAAACTAATGGACTCAAGTTAAGGATTATATGTGAGACATTCTATAGCCTGGGGGCAGTGGCTGAAAAGACCCTGTCTCCACACTGATTTTAAATGGGTCTGAAGTATTCACAAGAGTTATACAAGGTTTAATTATTTAAATTTTTTACTCGTATTTTCACTCAACGGAACACAAAGCAATCACACAGCCTTCATTTTTTCTTAGTCAATATCAGAAGAGTAAACCCAGTCGCTAATTCAGTTTTAGTTCCCTTTAATTTCTATAACGAAACCCCAAATAATTACCCAATGTTTTGACTTTAGAGGAACGCTTTCAGAAAAACAAATATTTCAAGTTCTAGTGTACACTGGAATGCGGTAAGGTAATGTCTATGATTCTAAAATGCTTCATTTCTTGCTTTTATTTGTATTTTCTCAGCTTTTTTGAGAGTGAATACCTTGCACTGTTATTGATAGACTTACGACACTTTTGATCATAAGAGTACATTGTCACGCCTAAGGCCCATTTTGTAGATATGGATCATCAGGTGATTATGTTACATACACAGTTTGTAGAAATACCAAAAATAAGGATAAGAAGGTGAAATTTCTTTTGTTTTGTTCCCCTTAGCCTCGGAGCCATGTTAAAATTTTGATACTTCGAAAGTGGCGTATCGTATCACTTGTGATCATTGGTTCCCAGGCTAAAAGAGAACTCCTTACAGCTTTACTTATAAGTGTTAAAATCTTGATACATAAAAATTTTTCGATTCTTCACAATTTGAATGCGATGGGGAACGAAATCAAGAAACCGAGACCGTTCTTTTGGCTCGTTCTGCGGCTATGGCGTCCAGCTCGTGTAAGGTTTTTAATTTAGACGTGAGTTTGTCCATATCTTTAGGTGCACGCCCCAGGTACTGAAGAATCTGCAGGTAGCTTTCCACCATCCACGCTCTAAAACTCATGGCTCTAGAGAAAACAAGAAATTTGTTAGTGACAGGCTCAAACGATTCACCTTCGTTTCACCCTTTACACCCTAACGTCAGGATGCATATTCTCCATACTGCTCTCCTTACATTTCCTAAGATGATGACAGGGAGAATTTGTTTAACAATCAAGAGCTTCTTCAGTTGGTGATCATTTCCTTTCTTCTCATGACCTTAATGTTTGATTCAGGGGCAATAATGTGAGGAGAAAGGAAAATTTTTCTCTGTTGAACGTCCACGAGCAATAATGCTGCGCATTGATTTTTAGGATTTGCTGTTCGGATTGTTAAATTTAAGGAAATTTACAGATTATGACAGTTTGCTACAATAAAATTACATCAAAAAGTCAACAAAGGAAATTAGAGGAACTTTTCGTTAAAAAAATGATGCCATTAATAGGAAAACCTGCAAAGAAAAAAATTTGCCTCAAGAATAAATTATTTCGAAGTAAAATAACACTATCCACACCTGAACACAAGCAGCATGCTCCGGTGGAAACTGTTTAAGAATGATTATCACTATTTCGAAGTGTCCTTGAGCAATTTTTGTCGTGATTGTCAAATCCTCTCTTGTTACTCTTGAAGTAAACAGCATTCCAGCGCGTCCCCACGCGATTGACGTTGAAGAAGAATCTGACATAAACTCTCGAAATCTGGAGGATAAAATGAAATTTAAAACGAAGATAAGTCTTAATATCTACTTTTTAACTTACTCTTGATGGATATATCCCAATAAAATTATAAAAAAACATGTTGTCATGCTCAAGGTCATTATTTGTGTCGAGGCTCATCTGTACATGATGCTTTATAATGAGTTTGAAAAAATACCAAATGTAATTAATAAGAGTGGGCGAGAACACAATAGAATAACAATAAAACATGAGTTCAGGGGTGAATATCATCTGCTATGTGTTGAGATATTTCTCTTAATTGGGTGGAAGAGTCGCACAAGCAGTGGAATCTCCTGAAGCCTATTGATGTGGATCGTAGAAAGGCGAAGAAATCAGTTGAAAAGTATAGAGAATGATAACCAGGAAAACTTAATCATCACAACTCTTGCAAATTAAACTACACCTTTTGCGAATAGTCATAACAAGCTAGCTTTTCAAGTTCATCGCAAGTCAAATGTCGATTCATGACATCCTGCTTTATTACTTGGTGGTGTTACGTAAAAGGGAAAGATCACTCTACTAACACAGAGTTATGATGTGGATTGCAGAAAGGCGAACAAATCAATTGACAAGTATAGGGAATGATAAGCAGGCAAACTTTGTCATCACAGCTCTTGCAAATTAAACTACACCTTTTGCGAACAGTCATAACAAGCTAGCTTCTCAAGTTCATCGGAAGTCAATTGTGGATTCATCACATCCCGCTTTCTTACTTGCTGGTGTTACGTAAAGGAGAGATCACTTCACTAACACAGAGTCATCGCAGGTCATTATGTATAAAGTCAGGTACGAGGGTTTCACTGATAAAACAAACAGCGAGTTACTAGGGCCTGTTTCATAAGTTTATGTAATATTTCGTTTGTAGCGGTCTATTTTTGCACGGGGGTTGAGGTATTCACAAGAGTAATGTCGGTCGACGATGTAAATGATGTCTTCAATAACGCTATGTTGAGGGGCGATCGAAAGGGTAGCCTTAAAAACCCTTTACAGAGGCCAATTTGCATCATCAACTCAGTTCATAGAACTAAAGAAGACGATCTAAGATCGTAAGTCGGGCTACAGGTAGACGCGCTGTTACAAGTGTTGACCATTCACGGTGCGCAGTGGTTCTAAAAGAAATACAGAGGTACCATGGTCCTGGTTTGTGGGCGCGGCGTAAAGTTTTTTCACCCTTGAGAGGCACCAATTCTACAACAACACACCGTCACATATTTTTGGTGCAATACCCTGACAGGTATCACAGAGGCTGCTGCTGTGGACTTTTTGAGGCTGAACAGCCCAAGAGGTACTAAACCAGCCCTTTTAACCTCTAAAGCTATGATGAGCACCTCAGTCCCTTTCTAACAAAGCGTAGTCAGAACGGGTCAATTTTTCGGTGTATGTTCAAGCGTGAAATATTCAACTTTGTCTGGACAAACTGTCGCGCCTCATCATTTACAGATATGGAAAATCCGTACTGTCAGGCACCAACTTTAATTTGAACGCGTGAGAAGGCTATACAAACGACATTAAACAGGATTTGGCGGAAAATAAATGTTTGCACTCTCCTGGTGCAAAGCTATAAATTTCATTTCCTGATGATTGTTCATTATTATTATCTACCATCACAGGATAGTTATGGATAATGGATTGCAAGGATGTTTGATTGATTGGCATTCTATGCTCATTTAAAGGGTCTTCAATTTCTTCATTATTATCGTTTGAGTCATTTAAGTCATTAATTTGATTTTGGAATAAAGATTATTCCTGGTTTACTGGTACTGAATTTTCAGTGTCTTCTACACAATCATCTGTAACTGAATTGTTTTTTCTGTCTCATGTAGTACGGTCAGATTTGTATCAATATCATTAACATCAATTTGTATGTCTTTATGCAATGTAATATTTGCCTTAAGCCATTGCAAGGCTTGTAAGACAAAGTGAGGCCTTACTGCTTGAAAGTATACATGACCTCTGAATTGAAACTTTCTTCTGAGTTTTAACAGGATTATACCAGATCTCTCAGGAGGGCGTGGCAAAAGACTACTTGTCTGATCACATTCAACCGGTACATTACAAATTGCACCTTTTACTTTCCTCTGTTGACCTTTGGGCATAACAATAATCTTTTCAAATACTTTTATCTGAGCTATTAGTATCTGCTCTAGTTTTTCAAGAGAGGCAAGCTCAACTGGTGTATCATCAACATACATGTTGTTTATCACGGCTTGACAAGGAACTTTACCTTGTTTAACTTTTGAGTTACATGTGTTACAAATATACTCCTTACCATCAAATGAAGTCTGTATGCTAAAATAGTGTTGATTGGAGTATTAAGTACTTAAGAAGTTTTTAACTGATTTCTTATACAGCATTCTATTGCATACACAGCATACATAATAAGGACCTTCTCTGATTTTCTCTTTGAATTCTTTAATGCAGACATCAATAGTTGGGATTGTCTCACTCTCATGCTGTAGTCTAATTTTGTATTTGATTTTTTTTTAAGAACTTATCTGTTGCAGCCTTTTCTTTTTTGGAGAAGGTTCCATGTTGTCATAATTACATTTTTGTCTGTGCTTTTCCACTATGTGCTTGATTTGATGAAGGTCCATGTTAGATGTGGAAGACAAAAATTGCATTTCATAGTGAACAATATCTGTTTTAAGTTTCTTTGTAACAATGTTAGAAATAGCTTGTACTAATGGTGATATACCACTTATTTTTATTTGTTGTATTGTAGATTCACAAATATCTTCATAGGTCAATAAGGAGAACATGTACTTTACTCTGACTGTTTGTTGAAAAATACAAGTAATACAGTAACTTGCAAGCAACAATAAGAACCCTGTATTTCCACTGTCATTATACATCTTATACGGTAGCAGGGGACATTCTAGATGTTATCCTTTAGTTTAAACAATACAAAAAACAATTTGGAAAACTTAATCTTCAACAAATACTGTAGTTGTTGAAAATTAAGTTTTCCAACTTGTTTTTTGTATTGTTTAAACTAGTGGACAACAGCTAGAATGTCCCCTGCTACCGTATATAAGATGTATAATGACAGTAGTTCACAATATCTGTTCAGTGATAAAAAAAAAATTGATGGGATGATGCCGGTTTAGATAACGTTTGTTGAATTTTCTAAGGTTGTGTATATTGTTTTTCTTTTTGTTTGGTAATGTGTTTCATCTCGAAAATTTTTTTTTGTATAGGGGGATGGATGGATCCTTCTTGCTATACGTTTTAAAGATAAAAATTTAGTGTGTATAAGGTTTGTATCATATTTTCACCAGCTTCACGAAAAACTTAACGAATTGGTACACAGCCCCTATTCTTTCAAGAACACTTTCAGAAGAGTAAGTGACCAGTCATCATTTATCACGGGTGGGGGGAGGGGGGAAATCGAAGGATTTTGGTTGTGCCTAATCCACCCCAAGGCGCTGTAGTATTCGAAGGATTCCCCTTACTTGCGATCGATGATCCGTAATTTCCGCTTATTATATGAGTACCTACGATTATGTATCACTCTGTTATTTATGAATACTAAACGTTACTTATAGTGCATTATGCTACATTATTTCGTTAAAATACAAAATGTCAAAATGAGTATGTTCGAACAGAAAAAACACAAAACGTATTCTTATTTTGTTTCTCTCAACTCTGTATTTAAAGATACAACTATACGTAGTTAATTGGACATTTCATGCTCTGCGACTTTGATCTTCCAGCCAAGCTAAGTTATTGACAACTTTGTGAAAGAGTTTGACTTTTCCAGGCATTTCAAAGTCCCTTGAGCGACGGTAGTTCATTGGCTTTTATTTATTGGGACACGAAGTTAAAACTAGCCAAGCACATAAAAAATGACAAAACTTGTGACCAGGAAAACTCCCCCTACATTTACAGACAGAAAGAAGGGCGGTGGCGTTTATGTTCAGCGCTTATGAAGCGGCGGTTTTATTTTTTAACCATGGTTACAGCACTTAAACACTTCTGGCTTTTCGAAAGATAAAATTGCTAGAGTGGAGTAAAAAATTCCAAATACTTCAGTGCAGACGAATTCTATTAAAATGATCCATATTTTTCCGCTTCATGAGCCTTTTCAGCGGGTAACTCCCCTACGAAGATGAAACTTTTTTTAATATGGAGAAATTCCAACTAATTCCACCTCATTCTTCAAGGAATAAAATAAGCCATTAGCAGAACGGCGTAATGTTACCAATAACATAACTGTAAGTATTTGCTCTCGACTGAGCACCGCGATGATTAAGACAAAGCTAAAAAATAAATGCTGAACACCTGCCTGACACAGAATTTGAGGGAAAAGAAGATATTTCAACTATTTTGGGGACCAATTTGTTATCAATATAGTCATGATAAATTCATAATTTTTAATTTATAGCGATACAGTCCAAGCTTTTCCTTGAAGCTATCAATTGGAATCTCTACTCTTTTTCCAGAAACTACTCCACCCCCAATGTTTGTTTTCGCAGTAGTGTGTATGATTCCCATTTTAGTTTTTCTGTGTTCGTGTTCAATTTTTCTCTCGTCGTTCCCTCGAAACTGGCATTAGACGAACTTCAAAATCCACCAGTTAATAAAAGCAAATAATTTTAAGTAATGATACCATAAGTTTGTTCTGTTGTCTCACGACAAGGTTACTTGATGTAGAACGCAACGTTTCGACTGCTTACTAAGTCTTCTTCAGGCGATGGAGTCGACTGGTTGTGATCATTGTTTCCAGGCTAAAAGAGGAATCCTCACAGCTTTGTTTTCTTATAAATGATTAAAATCTTTGATTCATAAAAAGTTTTCGATTTTTCACAATTTGAAACGCGATGGGGAACGAAATCAAGAGACCGAGACCGTTCTTTTGGCTCGTTCTGCGGCTATGGCGTTCTGCGGCTATGGCGTCCAACTCTTGTTAGGTTTTTTAATTTAAACGTGAGTTTGTCCATATCTTTAGGTGCACGCCTCAGATACTGAAGAATCTGTAGGTAGGTTTCCACAATCCACGCTCTGAAACTCATGGCTCCAGTGACAACAAGAAATTTGTTAGTGACAGGCTCAAACGATTCACCTTCGTTTCACCCTTTACACCCTAACATCAGGATGCATATTCTCCATACTGTTCTCTATACATTTCCTAAGATGATGACAGGGAGAATTTGTTTACCAATCAAGAGCTTCTTCAGTTGGTGATCATTTCATTTCTTCTCATGACCTTAATGTTTAACTCAGGGGCAATAATTAAAGAGAAATTAAATGCTAGTCATTCTATAAGATCAGCACAGATTCAATGAAAGCCGATTACCGGCGGTGTCTCTCCGCATATAAAACCTCTTACCGCCGTCTGTTTAGCCCACGACCTCGCTCTTGTGTTTGGGTTTTGGGTTTAAAAACTATCAGATGCCAGTCGTAAAACGAATGCCGGGTGGGACGTGATGTAGCAGTATCATCCAATAACTGGAAGTACAATAATCGGAAGTAGAGTCGTAGCAGAGAACCGGAAGTCAGAACACTTTAAAGACAAGGAATGTAGAAATGTCGTTCGAACTGGCGGGCTCCCTATGCAATAATAACTCGTTTTGCAAACCATAAAAATTCTACATGGAATATATGATGAGAACGACAAGAAATGTTACTTCAGGCGATAGCACTGGGAAGAACTTCCTCCTTATTTGGAAAACATAATTACCTTATTCTCACATCGAGGACGTATATGATTCCAAGATTGTATTTACTTTCGACCATAGACTACTATGCTTTATATGGCCGTAAATTCCCGCAATGGCGCTGCAGTAAAAGGTAAAAAAGTTAACGTCTGAACCAGTCGCTACCGTGGAAACTTTTGAAATTTTCCAGAACTGGACCTATATTTATACTGGTAGATTAACTGGAAATTTCTTTTCTCACCTTCGAAGTACTTCGGTAAAAAAAACAATCAAAAACCGTGAAAGAAAAAAAAAAACAACAGAGAGAAGACCGCGGAATACAAATATTTTTTCACAAACTATCTGGCCATGAGAACAAATCTATCCATTGGCTCTCCTAGTTCCTGATTAATGTGTCGCACTGTGTTTAAGTTCCTGAAAAAAATAGTGAGAGAGGACAAGGTTGAATACGAAGTAAACACTTTTCATTGGCGGTAGCCTGGGAGAAAGGGTAGGGAGGAGAAAAAAGGGAAGGATATAGAATTTAGTTCCACAGGAAGAAGCTCGAATCTCTAAAGCATCCCACCAGTTATCGAAGGGGATGTGGGTGGGGTGGGGGTTTGATACGAATCAAGGGCTCCGATATTGTTCTCTTTTCAACGTCCACGACTAATAAAGCTAATGGCACTTATTGACCACGTCTATGTCCATGACTTTCTTATTGATATTTTTTTTAAATAAAGTTTTCTCAACGCCCCACGCCAAGCCGATAGCAACCGAGAGATAACTTAATATCCCTGTGAAGTAGATCAGAGGAAGATTAAACGATTAGATTAGATTAATCTAAACGAGATGAATATGACGACTGACATTTGATACTTTTTAGGTAGTTAGGTTCGTTTCGTTTCGATCGTTTTGCTTTGGTCATTTCAGTTCGGGTTTTTTGTAAATTTCAATCATTTTCATGATATTATTTCTTCATCCTGGTTGCCTGGGAAACAAGAGTAATTTTGATGAGAGCATTTTTTGTAAGATACTTTTTAGATTGGAAAATCATAACCATATAACTCCGGAGGAAAATGCGACACATTGTGTAGTTGTAAAGATTAATATTTTCACAAATTTTCAATTTGAAAGACATAAAACCGGTCATAACACTCCAATTATCTCCAGGGAAAATAGGAAAATATTGTTTAGTTCAAAAACTTCTTGTATGTCCCGCTGTTTGACCAAATAATTTTCAGCTTTGTCAGCGGTATGGTCGCCAAATAATGATCTCTGGGAGAATGGATTAATTCAGTTTTTTTGAATGGTTGGTAGGGAAAACAATAGACTCCACACAGGAAATGTGATTTACGGAAGTGATTGATCGGGCCGGAAATAGAGCATTAACAACGATAAATTTGAAATGTTCTCACTGTTGTTACTGTTGTTTTTGTTTTATTTTGCGTGGAAGGTTAACCTGTAAAAGAACTCGTTTGGAATGTTTTCATTGTTAAGAAGATCAAGGAAAAATTAGGAAAAGTGTTTTAGGGGTATGTCGATTGTGAGGGGGAAAAAATGGGTGTTTGAGAGTTTCAAAACATCGCTGTTTCTCTTTGTCTTGTAGTCATCCCGGCTCAAGTGCAGTCACCTGTGCAATCATCAGCTTTTGTATCGGGAATAGAAGCAGTAGGCCGTCTCTGGAGTCTAAACCAATCGCTCCTAGAGTTTGCCATTGTTCTTTTTCATTTCCTTTGAGCCCAATTCTCTTAAAGGAGATGAAAATGCTCGCTCAAAGTCCATATCTACTAACTAACTAGCTTGCGATCGATTTACCACGCGCCGGAACCTGAAAACAGCGTAAAAGCTGCGTAAAAGGCAATCTATTATTCCTTCTTCTTTCACTTCCAAACTTGCAGAAGCACTAAAAGCATACTAGAAAAAATATCGGTATTTTCTTCTGGTTTATAAATTACACTTTCGATTAGTTACGATGAGTCGTAAGTTCACTCACACAAAATCAGATTACGTTCTTCGCTTCTTCCGCTGGCGCAGTGGACCATGTGCTCTATTTTGACAGGCATAGAAGTCAACTGGAAGCAATAAATAAATTGAAGAAAGCACGAAACCATAACGTTTCTTCTATTGATACCGCCGAGAACAAAACCAAGTTTGAAAAAAAATTTTCGCTCAGAAGTTAAAAATCTATCCATATTTCTTAGACCAAAAAGCCTTTCTTACTCAGACCAATTGCGCTGTCTGAAAGATTTTGAATAAAATTCTGTTAATTCAGCCACAGGATATTTCACATTCTGTCACATCCTTCAGAGTTATTACAAATGTTTTTTTGTCGTTTTTTTTTTTGGCTGAAGTTCTCAAATGCCATCCGAAAATCATAGAATGCTTGAGACCAGTCCAACTAAAATAAAATCGAGAATGTTTAATGCAAACTACCGAGCTTAACTACCATGAGACGCAAGACGATTCATAAAAAACTCAGGCCTCTGCACTTTGCATACATTTTATCGCATTGTTCAATTTCAAGTTGCAGCAAAGTTAATCATGACTTGATGTTAATAGTTTGCAATGCTGTTCTATCGTTCTAGAGAATTTTTGAGATAAAGAAGGACAAATTATTAAAAGTTTGTATTTAAGAAGTGATCTGACATCTTTGGCAGCAGTAAGTCTGCAAAATATTTGTTCCTCGATCTCAACTTAATTGCCGCATGTAGAAAGGATAAATTATTGAAAGTTTGTATTTCTGAAGTGATCTGACATCTTTGTCGGCGGCAAGTCTGTAAAAATTTGTTTCTTGCTCTTAGCTTAATGGCAACAAAATTGAACGAAGTATTTGTCTTCGAATTTTTGTGATAATGAAGAGTCTCTTTATGTAGACAAGGCTGGCAAATAAATACCGAACACCTGCCTAACATTTGTCAACATTCAAATTCACGGGAAGATTTATATTTTGGGACGCTTACTATCATATTTTTCTACCTTAAATTAATTTAATTTACAGCGATGCAGTTCAAGTTTTCATTTAAACCGATTATTGGTATTCTATATATCTTCCAAGGAATTACTCTCCCGCCATGTTTCTGTTGCACCGGTGAGTATAAATCCCTTTTTAAATTTCTTGTGTTTCATCTTTCTGGCGTCGTTTCCTCAAAACCATTTCACGAACTACATACGCTACCTGCTTATCAGAGCAAATAATGTTTTAGTAGACAATCTTTATTCAACTATCATGTCTTCTTTTATGGAATAGAAGATACAAAAAAAGTCAAATTTCAAAAATACCTCACCACATGCGTATCAATTGCTCATGATCAAAATGACGAACTAAAAAAAATCGGTTCACAGATATCGTGGTATGGTAATGAACGCTATGAAAATAATTCCTGATGTTTTTTTCTTTCCGCTGATCGATTCACAATCCAAGATTAATTTTTGGTAATGAAAGCCTCCCTGTTAAGTTGAATTTTCAAGAGATATGATCACCTGTAGGGAAAATTTGTCAGGGTTCTCACGCAGTAAAGTTTTAAAATATAGTGGTTTAATGTTTCAACAATGAAAATGAGAAACTACCATAAGTGAGTGGAAACTAAGCGATATATTGGTTTTGCCTACCACAGACGACGATTGTCGACACATTATATTCAAGGACCCCATACCGAATATGGCCATGAAAAATCACGCGATCAAAAGTGTAGAGGTGCCCAACGAAGGAAGTTGCCGAGTAATGTGTTATATGGAGCCTAATTGTGTGTCCATCAATATTGGACCTGTTGCAGGAGGAAACCAAAAATGCGAGTTGAATAACGCCACGGAGGAAAACCATGCTCCATTTCTTCTCGTGAAAAATCCGGGTTACACATATCTTGCAATCGAGGTAATAGCCCACATTCTTACGAAACTAAAGGGAGTCAGATACAGAAGAGATTGTTTCTTTTTCTAAGGGTAAAGTGATCTTATTCTTGAAATAAGGAAGATCTGCACAAAAGTTTACTTTGTTTTGTCAACAGAATCCATGTAGTAGTAGCCCATGCTTAAACAAGGGCACCTGTCAAGCTGGATTCACCAATAAAGGTTTTCGTTGTGTCTGTCGGGAAAGGTTTACTGGAGAAACCTGCCAAGTTGAAGGTGAAATGGCTGCATTGTATGGGCTGGTGTCTCGTGTAATACGCGAGGAGTTACTTACTAAAGTCCCAAACTTAACTTCAAGAACAAAACATTAACCACTGAGATAAAGCTAAAAAGGAAAAGTCTATTTCTGTAACTTTAAATGAATATAGTTGGTAGATATTAAGGAAAAAGAAATGGTATTTGTCAATGTTCAGAAACAAGTTTTATCAGCCACAGCAATAGTCAGGAAAGCAAACGAAAAGCGTCAACATCCAAACAATTTAAAGTGGGCGTTTTACTTTGTTTTTTGTTTTTAATGATTTTCAGTCAAAAGAAACTGCGCAGAAATCTACGAATCCGCGGCTAAACCTACTGACGGCGTGTATACCATTAAACCTGATAATTTGCCTGCCTTTGATGTATTCTGTGACCAGACAACGGACGGTGGAGGATGGACTGTGTTCCAGAAGAGACTGAACGGCTCGGTTGATTTCTACCGCTACTGGAACGACTACAAATGTGGTTTTGGTGACCTGAAAAGTGAATTTTGGTTGGGATTGGACAAGATTCACCGCCTGACCTCAAATGATAACAACATGCTGCGTGTGGATTTGGAAGACTTTGAAAGAAACACAGCTTATGCCGAGTATAACACGTTTCATGTAAAGAGTGAGAATGACAAGTACAGGCTGATTCGCGGCTCCTATTCAGGTATAACGGTATATTCCTTTTTGTTATTACGGGGGAGGAGAGCGTAAATTGAAGTAAAGAAGCTTAAATTCTTTTACAGCAACAGTTTCCAAAGATGAAAAAAATGATAAGCTAAGCCCATCGAAATGCAATAATCCTAGACAGTGCAGACCAGACGTTGATTAAATCTGAAAGTGTTTGCCGATGGATCTTGTCCTGTTAGCCCGACGGAACAATTCAAGTCTGATCATAATTGATCTATTAGCAATATCAAGCTAGCGTTTTCATTTCACAGGGACGTTTGATAAGGGTAATGTAAATTTCTATTTTATTTGCACCTCGGATTGAAACCAAGGTATATGTGAAACCAACAAACACGGGCCTACTATTACACTACCAAAGCCATGTAGACAATCGCTACAAACGGAGCTTGCTGAAAACTATGCTGGATCGCGCACACCGATTATCTTCCTCCTGGGCCCATTTCTCTGATGAGTGTGATCGCCTAAAGAAAGTTTTCGCACGGCTTAAATACCCGGGGCGCCTGGTAAATTCTACCATTAACACCTTCTTACAATCAAGAATTGTTGGTACGCAGCCCACACAGACGCCCAAAGAACCAATATCCATTGTTCGTGTGGTCATACCTTTCAAAGATCAAGAATCAGCAAATTATGTTAAGAAAGAGCTCAAGAATCTTAGCATGAAGGTGCAGACAACTGTCCAGCCAGTATTTGTTAGCCGCAAAGTAAGCCAAGATCTTAAAGTACGAGAAATCAAGCCACAGATTGTCAACCAACAACGCGTCGTTTATCAATTTCAATGTGACCTGTGTGATGCGGGTTATGTGGGCTATACACGCGGACACTTACACACACGCGTGGATGGACATAAACGAAAGGCATCTTCAATATATAAACACTACCACGAACAGCACAGCGAAGTCCCGAAAGACCTACTGAAACGTTTTAGCATTCTGAAAAAGTGTAGTAACAAGTTCGATTGTTTGGTGAACGAAATGCTTTTCATCAGAGACTTAAAACCCACTCTGAACGTGCAAAGCGATTCAATTCGCGCAAAAGTATTTGTTTAATTAGCTCGTAACATATTTATGCTAATTTAATGTTACACTTTGCCACAAACTTCATTTTTTATTTCTCCTTGACAATGGCGTCATGATGACACCGAAACGTCGGTTTTTATCGTTAGTTTTTGCTAGTCTTTGCATTTCTAAATCCTTATTGATAAATATTTACTTTTTATTACCGTTAATTCCAATTTTTTTTTAGGAAACGCTAACTCCTCTCTCTCCCATGATCGGCCATTCACCACTAGAGATCGCGATAATGATCATGACACAAAACGCAACTGCGCCATTGCATTCAATGGAGCCTGGTGGTACAGCGCGTGCCATGCGTCAAATCTCAATGGCTTGTATCTTCGTGGCAATCACTCCTCCTATGCTAATGGTGTGAACTGGAAAGGCTGGAAAGGTTATCATTACTCCCTAAAGAGAACCGAGATGAAAATAAGACCAGTGAATTTCCGAACTGTCATATCTATGTCATAATTTTAATTAAGAACCTACTTAGCAAAAACGAGTGATTTTATCAAGTCTGTTCAGCGCTAAAAAAAACATTGATGGGTTTGCCGGTTTAGTGAACGTTCGTTGAACTTTCTAATGTTGTACATATTGTTTTTCTTTTTGTTTCGTTATGAATTTCATCTCGTAATTTTTTTTTGTATTGAGGGATGGATGTATCCCCCTTGCTATACGTTTTAAAAAACGTAGAAGGTTTGTCTCATATTATCACCAGCTTCTCGAAACATTAAACGATTTAGTACACAGGTGTTATTCTTTCAAAGAGACTTTATGAAGAGTAAGTGACCCGTCATTATTTTGGTGGGAAAGGGGGGAGGGGGGATCGAGGGTTCTTGGTTGTGCCTATTCCCCCCTAATAAAATTCCCTGCATTTGCAATCAATGTTCTGTAATTTCCGCTTATTGCATGATTACCTACGATTACGTATCTCACTGTTATTCATGAATATTAAACGTCACTTTCGTAGGAAAAGGGCTCATAAAGTGCATTATGCTACATTACTTCGTTAAAATACAAAATTTCCGAACGAGTTTTTTCGAACAGAAAAAAAATCAACTTGACTTTCCACATTTTTCAAAGGCCTCTTGCGCGACGGTAACTCAATGACTTCAAATTATTAGATCACAAAGTTAAAACTAGTCTAGCGCATAAAAAAGAGAAAACTTGCGAGCTGGAAAACTTCCCTAAATTTGAACAGCTGCAAACAGCAAGAAGGGCGGTGGCGTTTGTGTTCATCGCTTATAAAGCGGCGGTTTTCTTCTGTAGTCATAGCTACAGCACTTACACACCTGGTTTTTTGACAATAAAATTAATAGAGTAGATTAAAAAATTTCATGTGCTCCAGTGCAGACGAATTCTATTAAAATGATCCATTTTTTCCACTAAATGTGCCTTTTTAGCGAGTAACTCATCTGGAAAGATAAAACTTTAATATGGAGAAATTCCACCTGATTCCACCACATTCTTCAAGGAATGAAATAAACCCATTAGCAGGACGGCGTCAATGCTACCAATAACATAACAGAGGGAATTACTCGCTTGCGACTGAGTACCACGATAATTAGGACAAAGCTCAAACATAAATGCCGAAGACCTACCTGGCACTGAATTTGAGAGGGAAAAGGTATTTCAGCTATTATGGAGATCAGTTTTTTTATCAATGCGATCACGATCAATTCATAGTTTTCAATTATAGCGACACAGTTCAAGCTTTTCCTTGAAGCTGTCAATGGGAATCTCTAAATTTTTTTCAGAAACTATTCCCCCACTATGTTTTTTTCGCACTAGTGTTTATGATTCGTCATTTAATTCTTTTTTCTATGTTCGTGTTCGATTTTTCTGGCGACGTTCCCTCGAAACCCGCATTAAACGAACTTCATAAGCCACCAATTATAAAAGGAAATAATTCTAAATTAAGCAAACACGATATTAAACTAGAAATATTACTGTTTTCTATTGTCAAACTTGACACTAGTTTCTACTGCGTTTGTGTTCCAACAATTATCATCCACATCTAATCATTTGTGGCTTTTTCATAGAGTTTGACTTTCTGGCATTTTTCAAAAACCCTCTACTGAACTATCAAAAGCATAAAAGACCAAAACCATGAGCTGATGAATATCAGCAATTTGAACGACCGATTAGGAAGAAAAACTAAAGCGCTTATGTTCATCTCTTATTCAACGTTTCCTGTTTTGTAACCATGGTTACAGTACTTCAAATAGTTTTATTCATGATGGCACGACACTACTTTAAGCCACCGATATTTTCTGGAGTACTTAAGACCTTTAATCTGATAAAAAAAAGATCCCATATACTGTATTTTCGTGGTATAAATGTTTGGAACAATGACCATATCCTTTGACAGCCGATTTCATATAATTGTAATCGTTTGAAGATTTTTCTGACGGCTCTGACATTTGGCTTGTTTTGAAATACAACTAATTACTAAATAAACCCCTTCGGGCGGCTGGTAAATCGGCTGATAATGCCCACGGCTGAGATATTGTCCAAAATTAGGGATGCTTGGCCGAGAAGTAGAGCCTCGAGGGAAAATGTGAAGTTTTGAGGACAAACTTTAATTTATAACGTACGGACGGTAAGTTACAAATTTATTTGTATAGATTATTTATTTTTATTATATAACGCGAGATCGCTCGCTCTGAGCGTAGTTGCGACCAAGTTTCTAATATTTTACTGGACTCTACACATAGAATTTGTTTTCTTCTGTGTAAGATAATTGAGCTGGCTCTCTTCCACTGGCTATATTTCTTTGCAACGGAAATACCGGGGTTATAGCGTGGTAACTGTCCGGGTTTAACATTTCTCTTGAGACTCGGGAGGCTGATATATCAACGTACCCTGTTATTAATTTTCATATGATCCGAAACCGCTTTTAGAAAACAAGTGCTTGCCACTGTTTTCTACTTGGCGACTGATCTTGGTTTCGCCCAGGTTAGTCTCGTGCGCTCCTTGGTTTTTCGCTCGGCTTGCTTGTTCCGCTCACAGTAGAACGAGATCTTTACAAGCGACGGGGGCTGTGTTAACTGTATAATCCGGGGGGGCTGTGTTAACTGTAGAATCGACAATCAAACCGTCAGCGATCATAAAATTTAACTACAAAATATGTTACTCCTCCGCACTCTGTGTTAATTCTAATACACTTATTACATGCGGGAACGTGTGGGTTGTCCTAGTGACACCCGCCCCTTGATAAAATAATTCACATGTAACCCTTGCTATCTATTAGGGTTATATACATAAACTAGTTTATAGAGATAAACGATTCAACGAGTCGCCCGCCAAATCGACGCAGAAATTGAACCGACTGTCAAGTCAAGCCGAAGCTAATTTCGTATATGTTAATGAAAAGTCTCACCTTCTTTAGTTTAGGCGCCGCTCACGCTTCACAAGTCTTCACAAAGACCGTAAGCAGTGGTTTGTTTACTGCCCTGCTCGCGCTTTACACGACCACACAAAGACCGTAAACGGTGGTTAATTTCATTTTAATACACATCTTAATGCTCAGTTTTACAATCGCACGTTTCTTAAATCATTTTAAGCAAAATATCTTTCACACATTCGTAGACGACCGGATTCCGCCATAATAAAGTTTTAAAAAACTTTCGAACTTAGATGTTTTAGCGCGTTGTTTTTCTAACCATCGAGGATAGAATGAAAGGAATAATACAAGGAACTAAGACTTTTAATAATTCCGATTTAAAGCTTCAACATCTGACTCGTAGGCGAACTGACATATAAGACGTAGGCGAATCGACTCTATTCGTAGGCGAACACACCGTGGGCGAAACGACCCGTAGGCGAAACGACCGGATACCCTGCAACCGACAAGTCGTGGAGATTTTGAAAGTATTTAGTGACCATCCGGCAGGCATTATGGTGTCAAGCTCGTGAATGGGCACAGAAAACTTTGTCGCTTGCAAAAGATTTGGCGCGGAAGGAAGACCACCGAACAACTCTTTAAAGGTCTCGGCATCCATCGGCATGGTGACAGACGAACGTCTCACGATGCTGGTTGTTGGCGGTTTCTTCATGTTCAGCTTTTCTGCCACTAACAAAGCTAAGGTCTGCAGCAAGCCCGGAGTTCCTTGGTGGCGTGTCCTAAACACTTGTTTTAGGCGCTCGTTTGTGTCGGCTTCACCCACCCAGCTATCGTTCTTCTTTCCATAGCCACGCCAGCGGACGAGGTACTGAACGCGACCGTGGGCGTCTGTACACTTATCGAGCACTTTCGAGACTTTGTAAAACTTACTCATGTTCTTAGCTATTCTCTCAGTAAGGGATAATCTAAAGTGATTATGACTTGCGTTTACGAGGCCTTTATATGCAAGTACCACTGATAAAATTTATGACCTTTTGACCCGTTTATTTTTGAACGGCGTCGCGTGAGCGGATAAAAGAAAAAGCAAATCTACGAGAAACGTGAGCGCGCGCAAGGTAGGGAGTCGTTTCGAAAAAAAAAAAAGGAACAAAAAACGACGGTTTAAACAAGCAAGTCCAAACAAGTCACCATTTTTTTTTTTTCACTCACCTAATGCAGTGATGAACATTTTTTGTTTAAGAACTTGTGGCCAACCGGAGAATAAAGTCACTGAAACGGAAAAAGGTGCGAAAATCGCACCTATTGTTTTGCCTTCAACAGCGAGGTTTATTTGCTTCAATAGACCAAAAAACAAAAAACGCGAGCTTGACAATAGTCTAAGAAAACCAAAACCAACCCGCCTTTCTACACACTCTCGACATCGAGCGGTGTCTTCATTGCAATATGTCTTAATTTTTTTTCTTATCTTATTTTAATTGGTTTTTTTTTAGCAGTGGAACAATAATCATATCATATTCATGTGCCAGAGTGTGCTGCCGGCCAACTACGCAACACCCGTCATTGACCAAGCGAAAATGAAACTCTATAAATTTAAACCACTAATCGCCATAAACTGCTCAACCCTGACGCTACTGTTTGTATTCCTATCTCATCTTCCATACTGCATCAGCCAATCTGCCGCTCAAGTCCTTTTACCTTGCCTTTCTGTCTGCGTTTGCTGTTTCTGCGCACTTCAAGCGGAAAAAGTGAAATCAGTCAAACGTAAAAAGGGGCGAAAATAACACCTTTTTGTTTTCTTAGCTTGCATACTCTTTTATACTCATCGCGCCAGTGGTTGAACATTGACAACGCGAGAAGAAATTTTCAGCAGAATACAATTTAGACTTCTGCGATCAGTCCTTAAGGCCTGCCTGCGTAAACGGGCCTTAAGGAAAACAAATATTGAGCGAACACAGCTTAACTGCGTCCTGTCCTGGCTTATAAGCTCTAGACCGCATTTTCAATCACTCCAAGCTACTTGCGGCCCCTTGCCGTGAAAACATGAACTGAAAACAAACTATTACGTCATAAGCGGCTGAATTCCAATTTATTTTATACTGACGGCTTATCTTGCTTCTGAAGAAGTCAGAGGAAGTTACTTCAAGAGAAAATACATTAACGGCCCACTCGTTTCAAACACTCACCCTGGACAATTACTGACTAACCCCCTGTTAGTCTGTTCAAATTTTCCCAAGTAGACTACCGCTGGGGAAAAATGTCATCGCCGACAATTTGCCGAATGAATCCGAAACAAGCCGAGTAAAAGCTCGTGATACTAACTAGAAAAGTCCCTAAGGATGGATAACAAAAGGCCCATTAAATAGTTAAGAATATACGAAAGTCATATATTTGAACTGCGGATAAAGACGTGAATGAAAGTGATCCTCGCAGTAATGTGCACTACTTAGGCAGTAGTGAAAATAAGGCCTGAAAAAAAAAAGCCCATTGTATTAAAAAATCCCAACCATAACAATAGGCAAAGTTTGATATGCTGATGCGGATGCGTAGGTGCGACCAGCCTTTTAATATTTTACTACACTCTACAAAAAGAGTGTTTTTCTTCCGTGTAAGATAATTGAGCTGGCTCTCTTCCACGAGCCTTGTTTCTTTTCGTCGGAAGTAATCCGAGGACAGACCGCGTTTATAGCGAGGTAACTGTCTGGTGATTTTGCACCACGTTATGTAAAGTGGCCATTAAAACGACGCGAAAATGAATGGGTGGATTACAACGATATAGGTTTGAATAACATTTCGCTCGAGACTGCCTCGTTTGTTTGGGTTCCTACAGTTATTGACCATATTTCATAATTTAAAACTTTGTGTAAGAGTTAGACTCGCTGACTTTTTCAAAAATCCTC
Source organism: Pocillopora verrucosa (assembly GCF_036669915.1). Lineage (NCBI taxonomy): Eukaryota > Metazoa > Cnidaria > Anthozoa > Scleractinia > Pocilloporidae > Pocillopora > Pocillopora verrucosa. The sequence goes on along the minus strand of NC_089314.1, from coordinate 30,101,029 downwards.
CCGGTCTTTTATAGAGGTATTTCATCGACTATTTTACTTGTCCAATGTTACTTAGAGAAAACCAACCACCCAGAGTTAACAAAAAAGCAATGATCCGATGACTGAAAATAAGTAGAACAGCTGAACAGGAAGAAGGCCTGAGGCGTTTATGTTCACCACTCATTAAACCGTTCTGTTTTGTAACCATAGTTACAGCACTTTAAACACTTCTCTATAGGGTAACAAAACACGATTGTCACTCCTGACACATCCGAACACAGTATCGAGTACGACAAACATTTTGTCAGCCAGAAGGTAAGAAAAATATTTGTGAGCAACTTATGGATATTTAACACAAATAAATTGCACTTGAATCTGTTGCAGTAAGTTAAAAGACAAACAAGTTTAAGCTAAAAACCATTCACGTTTAAACTCCAGTCATTAGCGTGATGTGTTCTGTTTTCGTCTCTACCGATGCTTTATGAAATATAATGGCTTATTGAAGCATAGAAAAAAAAAATTATGTAAGTGGCTCATTGTATGCTGATGTTCCTCTTTTTGTGCCTTGAATGAATGAATTTTTATTTACTAAGGAGAAATTCCCATAATGATTACCTTTCCAAAGAGAGGAAATGAAAAAACCCATCAGCAGAATGGCGTCGATACTTTCAATAATACAAATAAAACAAAGTATTTGTTATCGAAATTTCGCAATTACGAAGAGTTCCTTTGAGGAGAAATAGCTGAACAAATTGTATGACCTTTATTAGCATTTCAATCTATAGAAAAACAGGAAGTTTTATAATTTGAGACGACTTTCAATGGTCACGATCATGATTCTTACCTTGGAGTTAATTTTTAATTTATAGCAATGCAGTTGAAGTCTTTCCTTGAAGCTATTATTGGTAATATCTATATTCTTCTTGGAATAACCCTCCCACCGTGTTTTTGTTGCACTGGTGAGTATAACTACACTATTATTAAATTTTATTGCGTTTCATTTTTCTGGCGCTGCTCCCTCGAATCCATTAGAAGAAGATTAGGCCACCGGCGAACAATGCAAACAATCTTTAAGCAAATACTTATTTTCTAACCCAAAATGTCTCCTTTTGTGCACATATACGGAGACTATTGGATACAACTGTTCTTCACCGTATTTGAAAAAGCCCTCAAAACATGTGCATATTTATAAATTGAAACAAACGAGTCAAAGATATTGTAGTGTGGTAATTAACGCCATGGAAATTATTATTTTTCGGATATCGTTTACGCTGGTTAGCTCATCTACATAGCTCTGTTTTAATAACCAAAACCTCCCATTAGAATTGAAGTATGAAAAGATGAAAATATCCTTTAGAGAAAACTCTTTAATAAAGGTTTTCATGCAGTAAGTTGGCAAAATAGCGTGCTTTAATGTGTTTCTTTACCAATTGACAATAAGAAATTTTGTACGAGTAAG